>NW_028259364.1:90000-107500 GCF_977971745.1 Zootermopsis nevadensis | reverse complement strand
TCCCACCGTGCGTGGTACTTGAATGGTCGTTCCAGCGGCTAAGTCCCACGGTGCGTGGTAGTTGCTGGATGGCGCGTGGTAGGTGTTGGCCGGCCTCGGCGGCCACTTAAGAGAGTCAAAACTATAGATCTTCGCTGCCACTCACCCGCGGGGGCTGGGGAATCCCTCCAGCCCGCCAGCGCCCCTCCCCCGCGGGGGGGTGGGGGGGCCGGAGTGACTTCGCGGGGTCTCGAAGCCGGGACCGTAGCGCACGCCCTGAGCGGAACAGGGCACGCCGCTGGCGGGGTTCGAACCCAGGACCTTCTTCGGCCATGCAGCAGCGACCCGATTTCTTGGTGTAGGGCGCCGTGGAGGCACGCGGCGTCCCAGAATCCCCGAAGCGAGGTTCGAACCCAGGAACGTCATAGGCCCCTCGCGGCTGCAGCAGCGACGAGCTTGCGTGGCGTAGGGCGCCGTGGTGGCAGGCGAGCATCGAACCGAGGACTGAGTCCTCGAGGCTGGCCGGAGAACACAGGAGCGTCGTCATCGTCCTCGCGGCGGCGGCGTAGGGCGCCGTGGTGGCCCGCGGCATCTCAGGTGGGCCTAAAACAATTAAGCTAGGTTCGAACCCAGGACGGAGTCCGGACCGAGTCCCCGCGATTAAGAACGCGGTCCCCCGCCCGCCCGCCCGCCCACACACGCCAGATCTCCGTCCTGCCCCCACCCCCACCCCCGTCCTGACACTACGACCCCGGGTCAAGTGCGGCGTGTCCCGAACCGGCAGGAGGCCTCATACTTGCCGATTGCCGGTTCGGCCGCGCACTCGGACCTGCTCCCAAAGTCCTCCCCATAGTAGGTCTGGACCCCCCTTATCTCAGCATTTGTCTTGCGCGGGCGGAAGGCGATTTTCTCCCCGACGAGAGGCTTGCCGGCCGCCAAGGCCCGGGACGTCTGCGGCAAAAGTCCGACGGCGCGTGGTAGCTCAGAAGGCTGTTTCGGTGAAAGAGTCCTGCGGTAATGGCGCCTTCTTAATAATAGTAACTTGAATAAAAATAACATAAGACAACACGAATAACGGGAGTAGAAGAAGAAGAATTAGGGAGGAAGAAAGCGTAATATAGTGAAGTAGATGGTTTTGTATTCTTATGAGTTGTTTGATTTTGAGTGAGTGAGTGGGATGTGTTGTTTTGGTTGCGTCCTATGTTTTTCTTTTATGGTTCTGTTGTGTCTTATTCTTTTTGTTGTGCCCTCTAATTATTCTTTTTCTGTCTCACTGTGTTGATGTATCGCATTGTTTTGTTGTGTCTTATGTTCTTGTACCTTATTGTAGGTCACTGCCACCGGGGATAAAATCATTTGCAGTCAATAACAAATAATAAAAATAATAATATGGTTAAGTATTTGTAAATCATTAAAATTGGGCTTGCGGTGCCCCGTCTCGAAAGAAATCATCGTATAGCCGTTAACGCATTAAAAGTAAGTCATGTAAGAGACTACGCCTGTGTTTGATGGGTTGTATTGGGACGGTCGCTTCCTGAGGCCAATTCAGACGGCGAGTATAGTTACGGGGCTGCTTCGAAGCACGAGACCGTGCCGTGATAGCGCCTTCCTAAGAATAAGAAATAGAACGAATATAACTTCAGCGGCTAAGTCCGAAATATTCCAAAATGCAGTAAAATATTCTTAATTGAAAAAAAATGGGCTTGCTGTGCACAATAATGCCGTTAATTGTCTAAAAATAAATTTCCGAAATTTAACTCAAAAGTCATGGCTCTGCGGCTATGTCCCGTGGTGCTTGGAACTTGAAATCAGTTCTGCGGCTATGTCCGACCGTGCGTGTTAGTTGAGTCGCTTCAGCGGCTAAGTCCGAAAATTTCCAAAATGCAGAAAAATATACATAATTGAAGAAAGTTGGCCTTGCTGTGCTTAATAATATCGTTAATAGATTAAAAATAAATTTCCGCTGTGTTAGGTGGGCCTTACTTGGACGGTACGAATTCTGCGGCTATGTCCCGTGGTGCGTGGTACTTGAAACCAGTTCTGCGGCTATGTCCGACCGTGCGTGTTAGTTGAGTCGCTTCAGCGGCTAAGTCCAAAAAATTTCCAAAATGCAGAAAAATACACATAATTGAAGAAAATTGGGCTTGCTGTGCTTAATAATATCGTTAATAGATTAAAAATAAATTTCCGCTGTGTTAGCTGGGCCTTACTTGGACGGTACGAATTCTGCGGCTATGTCCGACCGTGCGTGTTAGTTGAGTCGCTTCAGCGGCTAAGTCAAAAAATTTCCAAAATGCAGAAAAATACACATAATTGAAGAAAATTGGGCTTGCTGTGCATAGTAATGCCGTTAATTGACTAAAAATAAATTTCCGCTGTGTTAGGTGGGCCTTACTTGGACGGTACGAATTCTGCGGCTATGTCCCGTGGTGCGTGGTACTTGAAACCAGTTCTGCGGCTATGAACCACCGTGCGTGTTACTTGAGTCGCTTCAGCGGCTAAGTCCGAAAATTTCCAAAATGCAGAAAAATATACATAATTGAAGAAAGTTGGCCTTGCTGTGCTTAATAATATCGTTAATAGATTAAAAATAAATTTCCGCTGTGTTAGCTGGGCCTTACTTGGACGGTACGAATTCTGCGGCTATGTCCCGTGGTGCGTGGTACTTGAAACCAGTTCTGCGGCTATGTCCGACCGTGCGTGTTAGTTGAGTCGCTTCAGCGGCTAAGTCCGAAAATTTCCAAAATGCAGAAAAATATTCATAATTGAAGAAAGTTGGCCTTGCTGTGCATAGTAATGCCGTTAATTGACTAAAAATAAATTTCCGCTGTGTTAGCTGGGCCTTACTTGGACGGTACGAATTCTGCGGCTATGTCCCGTGGTGCGTGGTACTTGAAACCAGTTCTGCGGCTATGTCCGACCGTGCGTGTTAGTTGAGTCGCTTCAGCGGCTAAGTCCAAAAAATTTCCAAAATGCAGAAAAATACACATAATTGAAGAAAATTGGGCTTGCTGTGCATAGTAATGCCGTTAATTGACTAAAAATAAATTTCCGCTGTGTTAGGTGGGCCTTACTTGGACGGTACGAATTCTGCGGCTATGTCCCGTGGTGCGTGGTACTTGAAACCAGTTCTGCGGCTATGTCCCACCGTGCGTGTTACTTGAGTCGCTTCAGCGGCTAAGTCCGAAAATTTCCAAAATGCAGAAAAATATACATAATTGAAGAAAGTTGGCCTTGCTGTGCTTAATAATATCGTTAATAGATTAAAAATAAATTTCCGCTGTGTTAGGTGGGCCTTACTTGGACGGTACGAATTCTGCGGCTATGTCCCGTGGTGCGTGGTACTTGAAACCAGTTCTGCGGCTATGTCCGACCGTGCGTGTTAGTTGAGTCGCTTCAGCGGCTAAGTCCAAAAAATTTCCAAAATGCAGAAAAATACACATAATTGAAGAAAATTGGGCTTGCTGTGCTTAATAATATCGTTAATAGATTAAAAATAAATTTCCGCTGTGTTAGCTGGGCCTTACTTGGACGGTACGAATTCTGCGGCTATGTCCCGTGGTGCGTGGTACTTGAAACCAGTTCTGCGGCTATGTCCGACCGTGCGTGTTAGTTGAGTCGCTTCAGCGGCTAAGTCCGAAAATTTCCAAAATGCAGAAAAATATTCATAATTGAAGAAAGTTGGCCTTGCTGTGCATAGTAATGCCGTTAATTGACTAAAAATAAATTTCCGCTGTGTTAGGTGGGCCTTACTTGGACGGGACGAATTCTGCGGCTATGTCCCGTGGTGCGTGGTACTTGAAATCAGTTCTGCGGCTATGTCCGACCGTGCGTGTTAGTTGAGTCGCTTCAGCGGCTAAGTCCAAAAAATTAACAAAATGCAGAAAAATATACATAATTGAAGAAAGTTGGCCTTGCTGTGCTTAATAATATCGTTAATAGATTAAAAATAAATTTCCGCTGTGTTAGGTGGGCCTTACTTGGACGGTACGAATTCTGCGGCTATGTCCCGTGGTGCGTGGTACTTGAAACCAGTTCTGCGGCTATGTCCGACCGTGCGTGTTAGTTGAGTCGCTTCAGCGGCTAAGTCCAAAAAATTTCCAAAATGCAGAAAAATACACATAATTGAAGAAAATTGGGCTTGCTGTGCTTAATAATATCGTTAATAGATTAAAAATAAATTTCCGCTGTGTTAGCTGGGCCTTACTTGGACGGTACGAATTCTGCGGCTATGTCCCGTGGTGCGTGGTACTTGAAACCAGTTCTGCGGCTATGTCCGACCGTGCGTGTTAGTTGAGTCGCTTCAGCGGCTAAGTCCAAAAAATTTCCAAAATGCAGAAAAATACACATAATTGAAGAAAATTGGGCTTGCTGTGCTTAATAATATCGTTAATAGATTAAAAATAAATTTCCGCTGTGTTAGCTGGGCCTTACTTGGACGGTACGAATTCTGCGGCTATGTCCCGTGGTGCGTGGTACTTGAAACCAGTTCTGCGGCTATGTCCGACCGTGCGTGTTAGTTGAGTCGCTTCAGCGGCTAAGTCCGAAAATTTCCAAAATGCAGAAAAATACACATAATTGAAGAAAATTGGGCTTGCTGTGCTTAATAAAATCGTTAATAGATTAAAAATAAATTACCGCTGTGTTAGCTGGGCCTTACTTGGACGGTACGAATTCTGCGGCTATGTCCCGTGGTGCGTGGTACTTGAAATCAGTTCTGCGGCTATGTCCGACCGTGCGTGTTAGTTGAGTCGCTTCAGCGGCTAAGTCCAAAAAATTTCCAAAATGCAGAAAAATACACATAATTGAAGAAAATTGGGCTTGCTGTGCTTAATAATATCGTTAATAGATTAAAAATAAATTTCCGCTGTGTTAGGTGGGCCTTACTTGGACGGTACGAATTCTGCGGCTATGTCCCGTGGTGCGTGGTACTTGAAACCAGTTCTGCGGCTATGTCCGACCGTGCGTGTTAGTTGAGTCGCTTCAGCGGCTAAGTCCAAAAAATTTCCAAAATGCAGAAAAATACACATAATTGAAGAAAATTGGGCTTGCTGTGCTTAATAATATCGTTAATAGATTAAAAATAAATTTCCGCTGTGTTAGCTGGGCCTTACTTGGACGGTACGAATTCTGCGGCTATGTCCGACCGTGCGTGTTAGTTGAGTCGCTTCAGCGGCTAAGTCAAAAAATTTCCAAAATGCAGAAAAATACACATAATTGAAGAAAATTGGGCTTGCTGTGCATAGTAATGCCGTTAATTGACTAAAAATAAATTTCCGCTGTGTTAGGTGGGCCTTACTTGGACGGTACGAATTCTGCGGCTATGTCCCGTGGTGCGTGGTACTTGAAACCAGTTCTGCGGCTATGAACCACCGTGCGTGTTACTTGAGTCGCTTCAGCGGCTAAGTCCGAAAATTTCCAAAATGCAGAAAAATATACATAATTGAAGAAAGTTGGCCTTGCTGTGCTTAATAATATCGTTAATAGATTAAAAATAAATTTCCGCTGTGTTAGCTGGGCCTTACTTGGACGGTACGAATTCTGCGGCTATGTCCCGTGGTGCGTGGTACTTGAAACCAGTTCTGCGGCTATGTCCGACCGTGCGTGTTAGTTGAGTCGCTTCAGCGGCTAAGTCCGAAAATTTCCAAAATGCAGAAAAATATTCATAATTGAAGAAAGTTGGCCTTGCTGTGCATAGTAATGCCGTTAATTGACTAAAAATAAATTTCCGCTGTGTTAGCTGGGCCTTACTTGGACGGTACGAATTCTGCGGCTATGTCCCGTGGTGCGTGGTACTTGAAACCAGTTCTGCGGCTATGTCCGACCGTGCGTGTTAGTTGAGTCGCTTCAGCGGCTAAGTCCAAAAAATTTCCAAAATGCAGAAAAATACACATAATTGAAGAAAATTGGGCTTGCTGTGCATAGTAATGCCGTTAATTGACTAAAAATAAATTTCCGCTGTGTTAGGTGGGCCTTACTTGGACGGTACGAATTCTGCGGCTATGTCCCGTGGTGCGTGGTACTTGAAACCAGTTCTGCGGCTATGTCCGACCGTGCGTGTTAGTTGAGTCGCTTCAGCGGCTAAGTCCAAAAAATTTCCAAAATGCAGAAAAATACACATAATTGAAGAAAATTGGGCTTGCTGTGCTTAATAATATCGTTAATAGATTAAAAATAAATTTCCGCTGTGTTAGCTGGGCCTTACTTGGACGGTACGAATTCTGCGGCTATGTCCCGTGGTGCGTGGTACTTGAAATCAGTTCTGCGGCTATGTCCCACCGTGCGTGTTACTTGAGTCGCTTCAGCGGCTAAGTCCGAAAATTTCCAAAATGCAGAAAAATATACATAATTGAAGAAAGTTGGCCTTGCTGTGCTTAATAATATCGTTAATAGATTCAAAATAAATTTCCGCTGTGTTAGGTGGGCCTTACTTGGACGGTACGAATTCTGCGGCTATGTCCCGTGGTGCGTGGTACTTGAAACCAGTTCTGCGGCTATGTCCGACCGTGCGTGTTAGTTGAGTCGCTTCAGCGGCTAAGTCCGAAAATTTCCAAAATGCAGAAAAATATTCATAATTGAAGAAAGTTGGCCTTGCTGTGCATAGTAATGCCGTTAATTGACTAAAAATAAATTTCCGCTGTGTTAGCTGGGCCTTACTTGGACGGTACGAATTCTGCGGCTATGTCCCGTGGTGCGTGGTACTTGAAACCAGTTCTGCGGCTATGTCCGACCGTGCGTGTTAGTTGAGTCGCTTCAGCGGCTAAGTCCAAAAAATTTCCAAAATGCAGAAAAATACACATAATTGAAGAAAATTGGGCTTGCTGTGCATAGTAATGCCGTTAATTGACTAAAAATAAATTTCCGCTGTGTTAGGTGGGCCTTACTTGGACGGTACGAATTCTGCGGCTATGTCCCGTGGTGCGTGGTACTTGAAACCAGTTCTGCGGCTATGTCCCACCGTGCGTGTTACTTGAGTCGCTTCAGCGGCTAAGTCCGAAAATTTCCAAAATGCAGAAAAATATACATAATTGAAGAAAGTTGGCCTTGCTGTGCTTAATAATATCGTTAATAGATTAAAAATAAATTTCCGCTGTGTTAGGTGGGCCTTACTTGGACGGTACGAATTCTGCGGCTATGTCCCGTGGTGCGTGGTACTTGAAACCAGTTCTGCGGCTATGTCCGACCGTGCGTGTTAGTTGAGTCGCTTCAGCGGCTAAGTCCAAAAAATTTCCAAAATGCAGAAAAATACACATAATTGAAGAAAATTGGGCTTGCTGTGCTTAATAATATCGTTAATAGATTAAAAATAAATTTCCGCTGTGTTAGCTGGGCCTTACTTGGACGGTACGAATTCTGCGGCTATGTCCCGTGGTGCGTGGTACTTGAAACCAGTTCTGCGGCTATGTCCGACCGTGCGTGTTAGTTGAGTCGCTTCAGCGGCTAAGTCCGAAAATTTCCAAAATGCAGAAAAATATTCATAATTGAAGAAAGTTGGCCTTGCTGTGCATAGTAATGCCGTTAATTGACTAAAAATAAATTTCCGCTGTGTTAGGTGGGCCTTACTTGGACGGGACGAATTCTGCGGCTATGTCCCGTGGTGCGTGGTACTTGAAATCAGTTCTGCGGCTATGTCCGACCGTGCGTGTTAGTTGAGTCGCTTCAGCGGCTAAGTCCAAAAAATTAACAAAATGCAGAAAAATATACATAATTGAAGAAAGTTGGCCTTGCTGTGCTTAATAATATCGTTAATAGATTAAAAATAAATTTCCGCTGTGTTAGGTGGGCCTTACTTGGACGGTACGAATTCTGCGGCTATGTCCCGTGGTGCGTGGTACTTGAAACCAGTTCTGCGGCTATGTCCGACCATGCGTGTTAGTTGAGTCGCTTCAGCGGCTAAGTCCAAAAAATTTCCAAAATGCAGAAAAATACACATAATTGAAGAAAATTGGGCTTGCTGTGCTTAATAATATCGTTAATAGATTAAAAATAAATTTCCGCTGTGTTAGCTGGGCCTTACTTGGACGGTACGAATTCTGCGGCTATGTCCCGTGGTGCGTGGTACTTGAAACCAGTTCTGCGGCTATGTCCGACCGTGCGTGTTAGTTGAGTCGCTTCAGCGGCTAAGTCCAAAAAATTTCCAAAATGCAGAAAAATACACATAATTGAAGAAAATTGGGCTTGCTGTGCTTAATAATATCGTTAATAGATTAAAAATAAATTTCCGCTGTGTTAGCTGGGCCTTACTTGGACGGTACGAATTCTGCGGCTATGTCCCGTGGTGCGTGGTACTTGAAACCAGTTCTGCGGCTATGTCCGACCGTGCGTGTTAGTTGAGTCGCTTCAGCGGCTAAGTCCGAAAATTTCCAAAATGCAGAAAAATACACATAATTGAAGAAAATTGGGCTTGCTGTGCTTAATAAAATCGTTAATAGATTAAAAATAAATTACCGCTGTGTTAGCTGGGCCTTACTTGGACGGTACGAATTCTGCGGCTATGTCCCGTGGTGCGTGGTACTTGAAATCAGTTCTGCGGCTATGTCCGACCGTGCGTGTTAGTTGAGTCGCTTCAGCGGCTAAGTCCAAAAAATTTCCAAAATGCAGAAAAATACACATAATTGAAGAAAATTGGGCTTGCTGTGCTTAATAATATCGTTAATAGATTAAAAATAAATTTCCGCTGTGTTAGGTGGGCCTTACTTGGACGGTACGAATTCTGCGGCTATGTCCCGTGGTGCGTGGTACTTGAAACCAGTTCTGCGGCTATGTCCGACCGTGCGTGTTAGTTGAGTCGCTTCAGCGGCTAAGTCCAAAAAATTTCCAAAATGCAGAAAAATACACATAATTGAAGAAAATTGGGCTTGCTGTGCTTAATAATATCGTTAATAGATTAAAAATAAATTTCCGCTGTGTTAGCTGGGCCTTACTTGGACGGTACGAATTCTGCGGCTATGTCCCGTGGTGCGTGGTACTTGAAACCAGTTCTGCGGCTATGTCCGACCGTGCGTGTTAGTTGAGTCGCTTCAGCGGCTAAGTCCGAAAATTTCCAAAATGCAGAAAAATATTCATAATTGAAGAAAGTTGGCCTTGCTGTGCATAGTAATGCCGTTAATTGACTAAAAATAAATTTCCGCTGTGTTAGGTGGGCCTTACTTGGACGGTACGAATTCTGCGGCTATGTCCCGTGGTGCGTGGTACTTGAAACCAGTTCTGCGGCTATGTCCGACCGTGCGTGTTAGTTGAGTCGCTTCAGCGGCTAAGTCCAAAAAATTTCCAAAATGCAGAAAAATACACATAATTGAAGAAAATTGGGCTTGCTGTGCTTAATAATATCGTTAATAGATTAAAAATAAATTTCCGCTGTGTTAGCTGGGCCTTACTTGGACGGTACGAATTCTGCGGCTATGTCCCGTGGTGCGTGGTACTTGAAATCAGTTCTGCGGCTATGTCCCACCGTGCGTGTTACTTGAGTCGCTTCAGCGGCTAAGTCCGAAAATTTCCAAAATGCAGAAAAATATACATAATTGAAGAAAGTTGGCCTTGCTGTGCTTAATAATATCGTTAATAGATTAAAAATAAATTTCCGCTGTGTTAGGTGGGCCTTAATTGGACGGTACGAATTCTGCGGCTATGTCCCGTGGTGCGTGGTACTTGAAACCAGTTCTGCGGCTATGTCCGACCGTGCGTGTTAGTTGAGTCGCTTCAGCGGCTAAGTCCGAAAATTTCCAAAATGCAGAAAAATATTCATAATTGAAGAAAGTTGGCCTTGCTGTGCATAGTAATGCCGTTAATTGACTAAAAATAAATTTCCGCTGTGTTAGGTGGGCCTTACTTGGACGGGACGAATTCTGCGGCTATGTCCCGTGGTGCGTGGTACTTGAAATCAGTTCTGCGGCTATGTCCGACCGTGCGTGTTAGTTGAGTCGCTTCAGCGGCTAAGTCCAAAAAATTTCCAAAATGCAGAAAAATACACATAATTGAAGAAAATTGGGCTTGCTGTGCTTAATAAAATCGTTAATAGATTAAAAATAAATTACCGCTGTGTTAGGTGGGCCTTACTTGGACGGTACGAATTCTGCGGCTATGTCCCGTGGTGCGTGGTACTTGAAATCAGTTCTGCGGCTATGTCCCACCGTGCGTGTTACTTGAGTCGCTTCAGCGGCTAAGTCCGAAAATTTCCAAAATGCAGAAAAATATACATAATTGAAGAAAGTTGGCCTTGCTGTGCTTAATAATATCGTTAATAGATTAAAAATAAATTTCCGCTGTGTTAGGTGGGCCTTACTTGGACGGTACGAATTCTGCGGCTATGTCCCGTGGTGCGTGGTACTTGAAACCAGTTCTGCGGCTATGTCCGACCGTGCGTGTTAGTTGAGTCGCTTCAGCGGCTAAGTCCGAAAATTTCCAAAATGCAGAAAAATATTCATAATTGAAGAAAGTTGGCCTTGCTGTGCATAGTAATGCCGTTAATTGACTAAAAATAAATTTCCGCTGTGTTAGCTGGGCCTTACTTGGACGGTACGAATTCTGCGGCTATGTCCCGTGGTGCGTGGTACATGAAACCAGTTCTGCGGCTATGTCCCACCGTGCGTGTTACTTGAGTCGCTTCAGCGGCTAAGTCCGAAAATTTCTAAAGTGCAGAAAAATATTAAATAAAGCGGTTATATAAGTAAGTATGTGTATGTATTCTAACATATACAAAATTTAGTATGATCGGAAATGATTAAGGAAGAGAAAAACTTAATTAAAATTTCTGGCGGCAGCCGAGGGGCCATCCGCCGGTGTCCGCGGCTCTGCCTCTTCCGTGACTGACGAATGCTGAGATAAGGGGGGTCCAGACTATAGTATATGAGCTTGGCGAGCGAGGCTCTCCTCGAGCAGGGGGAAGTCTGAGATTGGACTACCGGCCGCCGGGGACCCTGTCGCCGGCAGGCCATTCGCGCTTCCGCCCCGCGTTGGCTGAGGCAGTTTAGGGCAAGAGTGGCACAAGTGCACCGACCGCCGTTTCCTTTGGGGTCGGCGCCCGTCACCCCGCTCAGTGGCCGGCGAAGACCGGCCGAGTCTCGGGTTCGAGTCGGCACAGGACACTGAGTGCAAGAGTGACACAAGTAACGGCGTTCACGGGCGGCCTCTGGGAGATTGCCCTCAGTACCACCGGGCAACGCGGGGGACTGCAGGCCTCGACCCGCGCCGCTCGATCCCCGTTTAGGGCAAGAGTGGCACAAGTGCACCGACCGCCGTGTCCTTTGGGGTCGGCGCCCGCCACCCCGCTCAGTGGCCGGCGAAGACTGGTCGAGTCTCGGGTTCGAGTCGGCACTCGAGCCTGAGTGCAAGAGTGGCACAAGTGATGGTCTTCACGGGCGGCCTCTGGGAAGCTGCCCCTAGTACCAGCGGACAACAGCGAGGGACTGCAGGCCTCGGCCCGCGCTACTTGCGACCGTTTAGGGCAAGAGGGGCACAAGTGTATCGACCGCCGTGTAATTTGTGGTCAACCCGCGCTGTTGCCTGCGAAGACCGGCCGAGTCTCGGGTTCGAGTCGGCACAGGGCACTGAGTGCAAGAGTGACACAAGTAACGGCCTTCACGGGCGGCCTCTGGGAGATTGCCCTCAGTACCACCGGGCAACGCGGGGGACTGCAGGCCTCGTCCCGCGCCGCTCGATCCCCGTTTAGGGCAAGAGTGGCACATGTGCACCGATCGCCGTCTTCAACGGGGTCGGCGCCCGTCAACCCGCGCAGTGGCCGGCGGAGGCTCCGGTTCGAGTCGGCACTCGATTCCGAGTGCAAGAGTGGCACACGTGACGGCCTTCACGGGCGGCCTCTGGGAAGCTGCACTTAGTACCAGCGGACAACCGCGGGGGAATGCTTTCCTCGGCCCGGTGTACTTGCAACCGTTTAGTGCAAGTGGGGCACAAATGCACCGACCGCCGTGTCCATCGGGGTTGGCGCACGTCAACACGCGCGGTGTCCGGCGGAGGCTCGGGCTCGAGTCGGCCCTCGACTACGAGTGCAAGAGTGGCACATGTGACGGCCTTTACAGGTGGCTTCTGTGAGCCGGCCCTTAGTACCAGCGTGCATCCGCGGGAGACTGAAGACCTCTCCCCGCGCTGCTCGAACCCCGTTTAGGGCAAGAGGGGCACATGTGCACCGATCGCCGTCTTCATCGGGGACGGCGCCCGTCAACCCACGCAGTGGCCGGCGGAGGCTCCGGTTCGAGTCGGCACTCGATTCCGAGTGCAAGAGCGGCACACGTGACGGCCTTCACGGGCGGCCTCTGGGAAGCTGCACTTAGAACCAGCGCGCATCCGCCGGGGGACTGCTGGCCTCGGCCCGCTCTACTTGCAACCGTTTAGGGCAAGTGGAGCACAAGTGCACCGACCGCCGTGTCCATCGGGGTTGGCGCACGTCATCACGCGCGGTGTCCGGCGGAGACTCGGGCTCGAGTCGGCACTCATCTACGAGTGCAAGAGTGGCACATGTGAAGGCCTTAACGGGCGGCCTCTGGGAAGCTGCACTTAGAACGAGCGCGCATCCGCCGGGGACTGAATTCCTCTCCCCGCGCTGCTCGAACCCCGTTTAGGGCATGGGGGGCACATGTGCACCGATCGCCGTCTTCATCGGGGTCGGCGCCCGTCAACCCACGCAGTGGCCGGCGGAGGCTCCGGTTCGAGTCGGCACTCGATTCCGAGTGCAAGAGTGGCACAAGTGATGGCCTTCACGGGCGGCCTCTCGGAAGCTGCACTTAGAACGAGCGCGCATCCGCCGGGGACTGAATTCCTCTCCCCGCGCTGCTCGAACCCCGTTTAGGGCAAGAGGGGCACAAGTGTACAGAAGTCCGTCTCCTGGGGAATCGCGTGCTCGGCTGCCCTCAATGGACAGGCAGAAGCAGGGGTCTGCTCGTAGGTGACTCGGCACTCGAGTGCAAGATTGGCGCAAGTGACGACTTCTCGTGCGGTCACGGTGAGGCTGCCGGCGGTGTCTCTGGCTTCTGCCGCATATATATTCCCGTTCGTGCCCTCCACGTCTTCAGATTTCAAAGTCCCATCCGTGCGTGTTAGGTAGGCCGATTTTAGGGGACCTGCCGCTCGCATTCGGCCGGGTCGCGCTCTCTGAGGCTCAGACGTTACGAGTCTCCCCTGAAAACGCCGCGCTGGCACCTTATTTTGTAGGAAAATTTCACACTTCCTCTAGTTGAACTAACGGATGCGTCGCTGATAAATTGGCCCTTTTTCCGCATAAGACGATTCCTGAGCCTTGGGTGGTGTCTGGATACATCAGGAGGACACAACTGACGGAAGAAAAGCCCGGGTCCGTCCTCCGCCCGGCAGGGGAACGATTTTACGAAAAAGGCCGGCTTCGTTCCCCTTCCCGGCAAGCAGCAGGTGGACGATTTTACGAGAAAGACCGGGTTCGTCCACCTTCCCGGCAAGCAACAGGGGAACGATTTTACGAAGAAGGCCGGCTTCGTTCCCCTTTCCGGCAAGCAACAGGAGGACGATTTGACGTTAAAGACCGGGTTCGTCCTCCTTCCCGGCAAGCAACAGGGGAACGATTTTACGAAAAAGGCCGGCTTCGTTCCCCTTCCCGGCAAGCAGCAGGTGGACGATTTGACGATAAAGACCGGGTTCGTCCACCTTCCCGGCAAGCAACAGGGGAACGATTTTACGAAAAAGACCGGCTTCGTTCCCCTTCCCGGCAAGCAGCAGGTGGACGATTTTACGAGAGAGACCGGGTTCGTCCACCTTCCCGGCAAGCAACAGGGGAACGATTTTACGAAAAAGACCGGCTTCGTTCCCCTTCCCGGCAAGCAGCAGGTGGACGATTTTACGAGAGAGACCGGGTTCGTCCACCTTCGCGGCAAGCAACAGGGGAACGATTTTACGAAAAAGGCCGGCTTCGTTCCCCTTTCCGGCAAGCAACAGGAGGACGATTTGACGATAAAGACCGGGTTCGTCCTCCTTCCCGGCAAGCAACAGGGGAACGATTTTACGAAAAAGGCCGGCTTCGTTCCCCTTCCCGGCAACCAGCAGGTGGACGATTTGACGATAAAGACCGGGTTCGTCCACCTTCCCGGCAAGCAACAGGGGAACGATTTTACGAAAAAGACCGGCTTTGTTCCCCTTCCCGGCAAGCAGCAGGTGGACGATTTTACGAGAGAGACCGGGTTCGTCCACCTTCCCGGCAAGCAACAGGGGAACGATTTTACGAAAAAGGCCGGCTTCGTTCCCCTTCCCGGCAAACCCTTCGCCACCGCGATGCCGCGGCCCTCTGTCCCCCGGACACGGTCTATAGGCGGCGTATCGTGGACACACTGCAACCGACTCACTCGTAGTCCGGGCGCGTGCTAGACTCGCGATGCCAAACGGCGCTTCGGCGCTTATGCATGTCGAGTGAAGAGAGGGAAGGGTGCCCTAATGGCACCACGGTTCTGGGGGCGCTCACGTGGCGTCCCCCTAACGGCACGAAGTGGCCCCTGCTCGCAGGGGCGCACGGAGTGCGAGCGTTGAAGTATGAACTGGACCCCCTCGCCGGACCCATCCGGGACCGCGTGGAGGGGGAGGAACGAGCTCCAAGTGAGTCTTCGGTTCCCTGGTTGATCCTGCCAGTAGTCATATGCTTGTCTCAAAGATTAAGCCATGCATGTCTCAGTGCAAGCCAAATTAAGGTGAAACCGCGAATGGCTCATTAAATCAGTTATGGTTCCTTAGATGGTGGACAGTTACTTGGATAACTGTGGTAATTCTAGAGCTAATACATGCAACCGAGTCCCGACCGGAGACGGTCGGGACGCTTTTATTAGATCAAAACCAATCGGTCGCTCACGCGGCCGTTTGCCTTGGTGACTCTGAATAAATGGAGGCGGATCGCACGGTCTACGAACCGGCGACGCATCTTTCAAATGTCTGCCTTATCAACTGTCGATGGTAGGCTCTGCGCCTACCATGGTTGTAACGGGTAACGGGGAATCAGGGTTCGATTCCGGAGAGGGAGCCTGAGAAACGGCTACCACATCCAAGGAAGGCAGCAGGCGCGCAAATTACCCACTCCCGGCACGGGGAGGTAGTGACGAAAAATAACGATACGGGACTCATCCGAGGCCCCGTAATCGGAATGAGTACACTCTAAAGACTTTAACGAGTATCCATTGGAGGGCAAGTCTGGTGCCAGCAGCCGCGGTAATTCCAGCTCCAATAGCGTATATTAAAGCTGTTGCGGTTAAAAAGCTCGTAGTCGGACTTGTGTCCCACGCTGCCGGTTCACCGCCCGTCGGTGTCTAACTGGCACGCACGTGCGGACGTCCTGCCGGTGGCCCGAGCCGGCGCCCGCGGGCGATGGGGGCGGCGACGCTCCCACGCCTCGGGTCGTCTCGGGGAGGGCCTACACAATCCCGTCGCGGTGCTCTTGACCGAGTGTCACGATGGGCCGGCACTTTTACTTTGAACAAATTAGAGTGCTTAAAGCAGGCAGCAGCCGCCTGAATACCGAGTGCATGGAATAATGGAATAGGACCTCGGTTCTATTTTGTTGGTTTTCGGAAGCCCCGAGGTAATGATCAAAAGGGACAGACGGGGGCATTCGTATTGCGACGTTAGAGGTGAAATTCTTGGATCGTCGCAAGACGGACAGAAGCGAAAGCATTTGCCAAGAATGTTTTCTCTGATCAAGAACGAAAGTTAGAGGTTCGAAGGCGATCAGATACCGCCCTAGTTCTAACCATAAACGATGCCAGCCAGCAATCCGCCGAAGTTCCTCCGATGACTCGGCGGGCGGCTTCCGGGAAACCAAAGCTTTTGGGTTCCGGGGGAAGTATGGTTGCAAAGCTGAAACTTAAAGGAATTGACGGAAGGGCACCACCAGGAGTGGAGCCTGCGGCTTAATTTGACTCAACACGGGAAACCTCACCAGGCCCAGACACCGGGAGGATTGACAGATTGAGAGCTCTTTCTTGATTCGGTGGGTGGTGGTGCATGGCCGTTCTTAGTTGGTGGAGCGATTTGTCTGGTTAATTCCGATAACGAACGAGACTCTAGCCTGCTAAATAGTCGCATCCGGTATCCTCTGTGCTACCGGCGACTCCTAATCTTCTTAGAGGGACAGGCGGCTTCTAGCCGCACGAGATTGAGCAATAACAGGTCTGTGATGCCCTTAGATGTTCTGGGCCGCACGCGCGCTACACTGAAGGAATCAGCGTGTCCTCCCTGGCCGAAAGGTCCGGGTAACCCGCTGAACCTCCTTCGTGCTAGGGATTGGGGCTTGCAATTGTTCCCCATGAACGAGGAATTCCCAGTAAGCGCGAGTCATAAGCTCGCGTTGATTACGTCCCTGCCCTTTGTACACACCGCCCGTCGCTACTACCGATTGAATGATTTAGTGAGGTCTTCGGACCGGTGGGCGCGGGGTTTCGGCCCTTCGATTCCACCGGGAAGATGCCCGAACTTGATCATTTAGAGGAAGTAAAAGTCGTAACAAGGTTTCCGTAGGTGAACCTGCGGAAGGATCATTAACGGCACCGAGAGTGACCGAACAGAGAAGGAAGGCATTAAGAAACCGAGTACGGTTGCTGGCTCTGGGGGAGTGCGTAATCTCGCTTGCGAGTGGACCGCCTTCTCGTGGAAGTACCCGTGTCTGGTCATTCATGATAATACAACCTCTACTGATGACTGAAAAATAGATGACGTCAACCTGAGGGGGGACCGGTCGGCGAAAGTCGCACCGACTCCCCCCGCATGAGGGGGAAGACGCATCATAATATGTGACCACTACTGATGACTGAAAAATAGATGACGTCAACCTGAGGGGGGACCGGTCGGCGAAAGTCGCACCGTCTCCCCCCGAATGAGGGGAAGACGCATCAAAAATTAATAAAAGGAAGGCATTAAGAATGAACCAGATGAACGGGGCTCTGCGGAAGGCGTAATCTCGCCTGTGATTGGACCGGCTCTTCCTGGCAGCGGCCGGATCTCGGAGATAACGTCGTCGGCCTGAGGTGTCCAGGTCGGCGAAGTAATCCCCCGGAGGGGGACGGCAAGACCGTCCCGCCTCGAGGTGGGAAGTAGGAGCGAAAGATGGTGAGTGGGTGCCGGCGGCACGCGGGCTCCGAGGATCCTCAGGGATCCAAGGACAACCCGCGCGACCGCGAGCACTGGGCTTAAAGCCACTTTATCTGCCCACGCAAGGCCGTTTCGGCGGCGCTTGAACGAGAGGGGAGCGCGGTCTGACCGTGCCGCTGTTCTGGGGGCAGCTCCCCCTCGAAAAATAACAACTACCTGTCCTACGGGACTAGCAGTAGCATCCTACCCGAAGCTCTGCTCGAATCTAGAGAAAAACAACCCTGAGCGGTGGATCACTCGGCTCGTGGGTCGATGAAGAACGCAGCTAATTGCGCGTCGACATGTGAACTGCAGGACACATGAACATCGACGTTTCGAACGCACATTGCGGTCCTTGGATTTCCAATCCCGGACCACGCCTGGCTGAGGGTCGGCTACATGAAACCCGTGGGCCCGCGCGGTCTTTAAGATAATA
>NW_028259364.1:60000-82500 GCF_977971745.1 Zootermopsis nevadensis | reverse complement strand
TTAATAATATCGTTAATAGATTAAAAATAAATTTCCGCTGTGTTAGCTGGGCCTTACTTGGACGGTACGAATTCTGCGGCTATGTCCGACCGTGCGTGTTAGTTGAGTCGCTTCAGCGGCTAAGTCAAAAAATTTCCAAAATGCAGAAAAATACACATAATTGAAGAAAATTGGGCTTGCTGTGCATAGTAATGCCGTTAATTGACTAAAAATAAATTTCCGCTGTGTTAGGTGGGCCTTACTTGGACGGTACGAATTCTGCGGCTATGTCCCGTGGTGCGTGGTACTTGAAACCAGTTCTGCGGCTATGAACCACCGTGCGTGTTACTTGAGTCGCTTCAGCGGCTAAGTCCGAAAATTTCCAAAATGCAGAAAAATATACATAATTGAAGAAAGTTGGCCTTGCTGTGCTTAATAATATCGTTAATAGATTAAAAATAAATTTCCGCTGTGTTAGCTGGGCCTTACTTGGACGGTACGAATTCTGCGGCTATGTCCCGTGGTGCGTGGTACTTGAAACCAGTTCTGCGGCTATGTCCGACCGTGCGTGTTAGTTGAGTCGCTTCAGCGGCTAAGTCCGAAAATTTCCAAAATGCAGAAAAATATTCATAATTGAAGAAAGTTGGCCTTGCTGTGCATAGTAATGCCGTTAATTGACTAAAAATAAATTTCCGCTGTGTTAGCTGGGCCTTACTTGGACGGTACGAATTCTGCGGCTATGTCCCGTGGTGCGTGGTACTTGAAACCAGTTCTGCGGCTATGTCCGACCGTGCGTGTTAGTTGAGTCGCTTCAGCGGCTAAGTCCAAAAAATTTCCAAAATGCAGAAAAATACACATAATTGAAGAAAATTGGGCTTGCTGTGCATAGTAATGCCGTTAATTGACTAAAAATAAATTTCCGCTGTGTTAGGTGGGCCTTACTTGGACGGTACGAATTCTGCGGCTATGTCCCGTGGTGCGTGGTACTTGAAACCAGTTCTGCGGCTATGTCCCACCGTGCGTGTTACTTGAGTCGCTTCAGCGGCTAAGTCCGAAAATTTCCAAAATGCAGAAAAATATACATAATTGAAGAAAGTTGGCCTTGCTGTGCTTAATAATATCGTTAATAGATTAAAAATAAATTTCCGCTGTGTTAGGTGGGCCTTACTTGGACGGTACGAATTCTGCGGCTATGTCCCGTGGTGCGTGGTACTTGAAACCAGTTCTGCGGCTATGTCCGACCGTGCGTGTTAGTTGAGTCGCTTCAGCGGCTAAGTCCAAAAAATTTCCAAAATGCAGAAAAATACACATAATTGAAGAAAATTGGGCTTGCTGTGCTTAATAATATCGTTAATAGATTAAAAATAAATTTCCGCTGTGTTAGCTGGGCCTTACTTGGACGGTACGAATTCTGCGGCTATGTCCCGTGGTGCGTGGTACTTGAAACCAGTTCTGCGGCTATGTCCGACCGTGCGTGTTAGTTGAGTCGCTTCAGCGGCTAAGTCCGAAAATTTCCAAAATGCAGAAAAATATTCATAATTGAAGAAAGTTGGCCTTGCTGTGCATAGTAATGCCGTTAATTGACTAAAAATAAATTTCCGCTGTGTTAGGTGGGCCTTACTTGGACGGGACGAATTCTGCGGCTATGTCCCGTGGTGCGTGGTACTTGAAATCAGTTCTGCGGCTATGTCCGACCGTGCGTGTTAGTTGAGTCGCTTCAGCGGCTAAGTCCAAAAAATTAACAAAATGCAGAAAAATATACATAATTGAAGAAAGTTGGCCTTGCTGTGCTTAATAATATCGTTAATAGATTAAAAATAAATTTCCGCTGTGTTAGGTGGGCCTTACTTGGACGGTACGAATTCTGCGGCTATGTCCCGTGGTGCGTGGTACTTGAAACCAGTTCTGCGGCTATGTCCGACCGTGCGTGTTAGTTGAGTCGCTTCAGCGGCTAAGTCCAAAAAATTTCCAAAATGCAGAAAAATACACATAATTGAAGAAAATTGGGCTTGCTGTGCTTAATAATATCGTTAATAGATTAAAAATAAATTTCCGCTGTGTTAGCTGGGCCTTACTTGGACGGTACGAATTCTGCGGCTATGTCCCGTGGTGCGTGGTACTTGAAACCAGTTCTGCGGCTATGTCCGACCGTGCGTGTTAGTTGAGTCGCTTCAGCGGCTAAGTCCAAAAAATTTCCAAAATGCAGAAAAATACACATAATTGAAGAAAATTGGGCTTGCTGTGCTTAATAATATCGTTAATAGATTAAAAATAAATTTCCGCTGTGTTAGCTGGGCCTTACTTGGACGGTACGAATTCTGCGGCTATGTCCCGTGGTGCGTGGTACTTGAAACCAGTTCTGCGGCTATGTCCGACCGTGCGTGTTAGTTGAGTCGCTTCAGCGGCTAAGTCCGAAAATTTCCAAAATGCAGAAAAATACACATAATTGAAGAAAATTGGGCTTGCTGTGCTTAATAAAATCGTTAATAGATTAAAAATAAATTACCGCTGTGTTAGCTGGGCCTTACTTGGACGGTACGAATTCTGCGGCTATGTCCCGTGGTGCGTGGTACTTGAAATCAGTTCTGCGGCTATGTCCGACCGTGCGTGTTAGTTGAGTCGCTTCAGCGGCTAAGTCCAAAAAATTTCCAAAATGCAGAAAAATACACATAATTGAAGAAAATTGGGCTTGCTGTGCTTAATAATATCGTTAATAGATTAAAAATAAATTTCCGCTGTGTTAGGTGGGCCTTACTTGGACGGTACGAATTCTGCGGCTATGTCCCGTGGTGCGTGGTACTTGAAACCAGTTCTGCGGCTATGTCCGACCGTGCGTGTTAGTTGAGTCGCTTCAGCGGCTAAGTCCAAAAAATTTCCAAAATGCAGAAAAATACACATAATTGAAGAAAATTGGGCTTGCTGTGCTTAATAATATCGTTAATAGATTAAAAATAAATTTCCGCTGTGTTAGCTGGGCCTTACTTGGACGGTACGAATTCTGCGGCTATGTCCGACCGTGCGTGTTAGTTGAGTCGCTTCAGCGGCTAAGTCAAAAAATTTCCAAAATGCAGAAAAATACACATAATTGAAGAAAATTGGGCTTGCTGTGCATAGTAATGCCGTTAATTGACTAAAAATAAATTTCCGCTGTGTTAGGTGGGCCTTACTTGGACGGTACGAATTCTGCGGCTATGTCCCGTGGTGCGTGGTACTTGAAACCAGTTCTGCGGCTATGAACCACCGTGCGTGTTACTTGAGTCGCTTCAGCGGCTAAGTCCGAAAATTTCCAAAATGCAGAAAAATATACATAATTGAAGAAAGTTGGCCTTGCTGTGCTTAATAATATCGTTAATAGATTAAAAATAAATTTCCGCTGTGTTAGCTGGGCCTTACTTGGACGGTACGAATTCTGCGGCTATGTCCCGTGGTGCGTGGTACTTGAAACCAGTTCTGCGGCTATGTCCGACCGTGCGTGTTAGTTGAGTCGCTTCAGCGGCTAAGTCCGAAAATTTCCAAAATGCAGAAAAATATTCATAATTGAAGAAAGTTGGCCTTGCTGTGCATAGTAATGCCGTTAATTGACTAAAAATAAATTTCCGCTGTGTTAGCTGGGCCTTACTTGGACGGTACGAATTCTGCGGCTATGTCCCGTGGTGCGTGGTACTTGAAACCAGTTCTGCGGCTATGTCCGACCGTGCGTGTTAGTTGAGTCGCTTCAGCGGCTAAGTCCAAAAAATTTCCAAAATGCAGAAAAATACACATAATTGAAGAAAATTGGGCTTGCTGTGCATAGTAATGCCGTTAATTGACTAAAAATAAATTTCCGCTGTGTTAGGTGGGCCTTACTTGGACGGTACGAATTCTGCGGCTATGTCCCGTGGTGCGTGGTACTTGAAACCAGTTCTGCGGCTATGTCCGACCGTGCGTGTTAGTTGAGTCGCTTCAGCGGCTAAGTCCAAAAAATTTCCAAAATGCAGAAAAATACACATAATTGAAGAAAATTGGGCTTGCTGTGCTTAATAATATCGTTAATAGATTAAAAATAAATTTCCGCTGTGTTAGCTGGGCCTTACTTGGACGGTACGAATTCTGCGGCTATGTCCCGTGGTGCGTGGTACTTGAAATCAGTTCTGCGGCTATGTCCCACCGTGCGTGTTACTTGAGTCGCTTCAGCGGCTAAGTCCGAAAATTTCCAAAATGCAGAAAAATATACATAATTGAAGAAAGTTGGCCTTGCTGTGCTTAATAATATCGTTAATAGATTCAAAATAAATTTCCGCTGTGTTAGGTGGGCCTTACTTGGACGGTACGAATTCTGCGGCTATGTCCCGTGGTGCGTGGTACTTGAAACCAGTTCTGCGGCTATGTCCGACCGTGCGTGTTAGTTGAGTCGCTTCAGCGGCTAAGTCCGAAAATTTCCAAAATGCAGAAAAATATTCATAATTGAAGAAAGTTGGCCTTGCTGTGCATAGTAATGCCGTTAATTGACTAAAAATAAATTTCCGCTGTGTTAGCTGGGCCTTACTTGGACGGTACGAATTCTGCGGCTATGTCCCGTGGTGCGTGGTACTTGAAACCAGTTCTGCGGCTATGTCCGACCGTGCGTGTTAGTTGAGTCGCTTCAGCGGCTAAGTCCAAAAAATTTCCAAAATGCAGAAAAATACACATAATTGAAGAAAATTGGGCTTGCTGTGCATAGTAATGCCGTTAATTGACTAAAAATAAATTTCCGCTGTGTTAGGTGGGCCTTACTTGGACGGTACGAATTCTGCGGCTATGTCCCGTGGTGCGTGGTACTTGAAACCAGTTCTGCGGCTATGTCCCACCGTGCGTGTTACTTGAGTCGCTTCAGCGGCTAAGTCCGAAAATTTCCAAAATGCAGAAAAATATACATAATTGAAGAAAGTTGGCCTTGCTGTGCTTAATAATATCGTTAATAGATTAAAAATAAATTTCCGCTGTGTTAGGTGGGCCTTACTTGGACGGTACGAATTCTGCGGCTATGTCCCGTGGTGCGTGGTACTTGAAACCAGTTCTGCGGCTATGTCCGACCGTGCGTGTTAGTTGAGTCGCTTCAGCGGCTAAGTCCAAAAAATTTCCAAAATGCAGAAAAATACACATAATTGAAGAAAATTGGGCTTGCTGTGCTTAATAATATCGTTAATAGATTAAAAATAAATTTCCGCTGTGTTAGCTGGGCCTTACTTGGACGGTACGAATTCTGCGGCTATGTCCCGTGGTGCGTGGTACTTGAAACCAGTTCTGCGGCTATGTCCGACCGTGCGTGTTAGTTGAGTCGCTTCAGCGGCTAAGTCCGAAAATTTCCAAAATGCAGAAAAATATTCATAATTGAAGAAAGTTGGCCTTGCTGTGCATAGTAATGCCGTTAATTGACTAAAAATAAATTTCCGCTGTGTTAGGTGGGCCTTACTTGGACGGGACGAATTCTGCGGCTATGTCCCGTGGTGCGTGGTACTTGAAATCAGTTCTGCGGCTATGTCCGACCGTGCGTGTTAGTTGAGTCGCTTCAGCGGCTAAGTCCAAAAAATTAACAAAATGCAGAAAAATATACATAATTGAAGAAAGTTGGCCTTGCTGTGCTTAATAATATCGTTAATAGATTAAAAATAAATTTCCGCTGTGTTAGGTGGGCCTTACTTGGACGGTACGAATTCTGCGGCTATGTCCCGTGGTGCGTGGTACTTGAAACCAGTTCTGCGGCTATGTCCGACCATGCGTGTTAGTTGAGTCGCTTCAGCGGCTAAGTCCAAAAAATTTCCAAAATGCAGAAAAATACACATAATTGAAGAAAATTGGGCTTGCTGTGCTTAATAATATCGTTAATAGATTAAAAATAAATTTCCGCTGTGTTAGCTGGGCCTTACTTGGACGGTACGAATTCTGCGGCTATGTCCCGTGGTGCGTGGTACTTGAAACCAGTTCTGCGGCTATGTCCGACCGTGCGTGTTAGTTGAGTCGCTTCAGCGGCTAAGTCCAAAAAATTTCCAAAATGCAGAAAAATACACATAATTGAAGAAAATTGGGCTTGCTGTGCTTAATAATATCGTTAATAGATTAAAAATAAATTTCCGCTGTGTTAGCTGGGCCTTACTTGGACGGTACGAATTCTGCGGCTATGTCCCGTGGTGCGTGGTACTTGAAACCAGTTCTGCGGCTATGTCCGACCGTGCGTGTTAGTTGAGTCGCTTCAGCGGCTAAGTCCGAAAATTTCCAAAATGCAGAAAAATACACATAATTGAAGAAAATTGGGCTTGCTGTGCTTAATAAAATCGTTAATAGATTAAAAATAAATTACCGCTGTGTTAGCTGGGCCTTACTTGGACGGTACGAATTCTGCGGCTATGTCCCGTGGTGCGTGGTACTTGAAATCAGTTCTGCGGCTATGTCCGACCGTGCGTGTTAGTTGAGTCGCTTCAGCGGCTAAGTCCAAAAAATTTCCAAAATGCAGAAAAATACACATAATTGAAGAAAATTGGGCTTGCTGTGCTTAATAATATCGTTAATAGATTAAAAATAAATTTCCGCTGTGTTAGGTGGGCCTTACTTGGACGGTACGAATTCTGCGGCTATGTCCCGTGGTGCGTGGTACTTGAAACCAGTTCTGCGGCTATGTCCGACCGTGCGTGTTAGTTGAGTCGCTTCAGCGGCTAAGTCCAAAAAATTTCCAAAATGCAGAAAAATACACATAATTGAAGAAAATTGGGCTTGCTGTGCTTAATAATATCGTTAATAGATTAAAAATAAATTTCCGCTGTGTTAGCTGGGCCTTACTTGGACGGTACGAATTCTGCGGCTATGTCCCGTGGTGCGTGGTACTTGAAACCAGTTCTGCGGCTATGTCCGACCGTGCGTGTTAGTTGAGTCGCTTCAGCGGCTAAGTCCGAAAATTTCCAAAATGCAGAAAAATATTCATAATTGAAGAAAGTTGGCCTTGCTGTGCATAGTAATGCCGTTAATTGACTAAAAATAAATTTCCGCTGTGTTAGGTGGGCCTTACTTGGACGGTACGAATTCTGCGGCTATGTCCCGTGGTGCGTGGTACTTGAAACCAGTTCTGCGGCTATGTCCGACCGTGCGTGTTAGTTGAGTCGCTTCAGCGGCTAAGTCCAAAAAATTTCCAAAATGCAGAAAAATACACATAATTGAAGAAAATTGGGCTTGCTGTGCTTAATAATATCGTTAATAGATTAAAAATAAATTTCCGCTGTGTTAGGTGGGCCTTACTTGGACGGTACGAATTCTGCGGCTATGTCCCGTGGTGCGTGGTACTTGAAACCAGTTCTGCGGCTATGTCCGACCGTGCGTGTTAGTTGAGTCGCTTCAGCGGCTAAGTCCAAAAAATTTCCAAAATGCAGAAAAATATACATAATTGAAGAAAGTTGGCCTTGCTGTGCTTAATAATATCGTTAATAGAATAAAAATAAATTTCCGCTGTGTTAGGTGGGCCTTACTTGGACGGTACGAATTCTGCGGCTATGTCCCGTGGTGCGTGGTACTTGAAACCAGTTCTGCGGCTATGTCCGACCGTGCGTGTTAGTTGAGTCGCTTCAGCGGCTAAGTCCAAAAAATTTCCAAAATGCAGAAAAATACACATAATTCAAGAAAATTGGGCTTGCTGTGCTTAATAATATCGTTAATAGATTAAAAATAAATTTCCGCTGTGTTAGCTGGGCCTTACTTGGACGGTACGAATTCTGCGGCTATGTCCCGTGGTGCGTGGTACTTGAAACCAGTTCTGCGGCTATGTCCGACCGTGCGTGTTAGTTGAGTCGCTTCAGCGGCTAAGTCCGAAAATTTCCAAAATGCAGAAAAATATACATAATTGAAGAAAGTTGGCCTTGCTGTGCTTAATAATATCGTTAATAGAATAAAAATAAATTTCCGCTGTGTTAGGTGGGCCTTACTTGGACGGTACGAATTCTGCGGCTATGTCCCGTGGTGCGTGGTACTTGAAACCAGTTCTGCGGCTATGTCCCACCGTGCGTGTTACTTGAGTCGCTTCAGCGGCTAAGTCCGAAAATTTCCAAAATGCAGAAAAATATTCATAATTGAAGAAAGTTGGCCTTGCTGTGCATAGTAATGCCGTTAATTGACTAAAAATAAATTTCCGCTGTGTTAGCTGGGCCTTACTTGGACGGTACGAATTCTGCGGCTATGTCCCGTGGTGCGTGGTACTTGAAACCAGTTCTGCGGCTATGTCCGACCGTGCGTGTTAGTTGAGTCGCTTCAGCGGCTAAGTCCAAAAAATTTCCAAAATGCAGAAAAATACACATAATTGAAGAAAATTGGGCTTGCTGTGCTTAATAATATCGTTAATAGATTAAAAATAAATTTCCGCTGTGTTAGCTGGGCCTTACTTGGACGGTACGAATTCTGCGGCTATGTCCCGTGGTGCGTGGTACTTGAAATCAGTTCTGCGGCTATGTCCCACCGTGCGTGTTACTTGAGTCGCTTCAGCGGCTAAGTCCGAAAATTTCCAAAATGCAGAAAAATATACATAATTGAAGAAAGTTGGCCTTGCTGTGCTTAATAATATCGTTAATAGATTAAAAATAAATTTCCGCTGTGTTAGGTGGGCCTTAATTGGACGGTACGAATTCTGCGGCTATGTCCCGTGGTGCGTGGTACTTGAAACCAGTTCTGCGGCTATGTCCGACCGTGCGTGTTAGTTGAGTCGCTTCAGCGGCTAAGTCCGAAAATTTCCAAAATGCAGAAAAATATTCATAATTGAAGAAAGTTGGCCTTGCTGTGCATAGTAATGCCGTTAATTGACTAAAAATAAATTTCCGCTGTGTTAGGTGGGCCTTACTTGGACGGGACGAATTCTGCGGCTATGTCCCGTGGTGCGTGGTACTTGAAATCAGTTCTGCGGCTATGTCCGACCGTGCGTGTTAGTTGAGTCGCTTCAGCGGCTAAGTCCAAAAAATTTCCAAAATGCAGAAAAATACACATAATTGAAGAAAATTGGGCTTGCTGTGCTTAATAAAATCGTTAATAGATTAAAAATAAATTACCGCTGTGTTAGGTGGGCCTTACTTGGACGGTACGAATTCTGCGGCTATGTCCCGTGGTGCGTGGTACTTGAAATCAGTTCTGCGGCTATGTCCCACCGTGCGTGTTACTTGAGTCGCTTCAGCGGCTAAGTCCGAAAATTTCCAAAATGCAGAAAAATATACATAATTGAAGAAAGTTGGCCTTGCTGTGCTTAATAATATCGTTAATAGATTAAAAATAAATTTCCGCTGTGTTAGGTGGGCCTTACTTGGACGGTACGAATTCTGCGGCTATGTCCCGTGGTGCGTGGTACTTGAAACCAGTTCTGCGGCTATGTCCGACCGTGCGTGTTAGTTGAGTCGCTTCAGCGGCTAAGTCCGAAAATTTCCAAAATGCAGAAAAATATTCATAATTGAAGAAAGTTGGCCTTGCTGTGCATAGTAATGCCGTTAATTGACTAAAAATAAATTTCCGCTGTGTTAGCTGGGCCTTACTTGGACGGTACGAATTCTGCGGCTATGTCCCGTGGTGCGTGGTACATGAAACCAGTTCTGCGGCTATGTCCCACCGTGCGTGTTACTTGAGTCGCTTCAGCGGCTAAGTCCGAAAATTTCTAAAGTGCAGAAAAATATTAAATAAAGCGGTTATATAAGTAAGTATGTGTATGTATTCTAACATATACAAAATTTAGTATGATCGGAAATGATTAAGGAAGAGAAAAACTTAATTAAAATTTCTGGCGGCAGCCGAGGGGCCATCCGCCGGTGTCCGCGGCTCTGCCTCTTCCGTGACTGACGAATGCTGAGATAAGGGGGGTCCAGACTATAGTATATGAGCTTGGCGAGCGAGGCTCTCCTCGAGCAGGGGGAAGTCTGAGATTGGACTACCGGCCGCCGGGGACCCTGTCGCCGGCAGGCCATTCGCGCTTCCGCCCCGCGTTGGCTGAGGCAGTTTAGGGCAAGAGTGGCACAAGTGCACCGACCGCCGTTTCCTTTGGGGTCGGCGCCCGTCACCCCGCTCAGTGGCCGGCGAAGACCGGCCGAGTCTCGGGTTCGAGTCGGCACAGGACACTGAGTGCAAGAGTGACACAAGTAACGGCGTTCACGGGCGGCCTCTGGGAGATTGCCCTCAGTACCACCGGGCAACGCGGGGGACTGCAGGCCTCGACCCGCGCCGCTCGATCCCCGTTTAGGGCAAGAGTGGCACAAGTGCACCGACCGCCGTGTCCTTTGGGGTCGGCGCCCGCCACCCCGCTCAGTGGCCGGCGAAGACTGGTCGAGTCTCGGGTTCGAGTCGGCACTCGAGCCTGAGTGCAAGAGTGGCACAAGTGATGGTCTTCACGGGCGGCCTCTGGGAAGCTGCCCCTAGTACCAGCGGACAACAGCGAGGGACTGCAGGCCTCGGCCCGCGCTACTTGCGACCGTTTAGGGCAAGAGGGGCACAAGTGTATCGACCGCCGTGTAATTTGTGGTCAACCCGCGCTGTTGCCTGCGAAGACCGGCCGAGTCTCGGGTTCGAGTCGGCACAGGGCACTGAGTGCAAGAGTGACACAAGTAACGGCCTTCACGGGCGGCCTCTGGGAGATTGCCCTCAGTACCACCGGGCAACGCGGGGGACTGCAGGCCTCGTCCCGCGCCGCTCGATCCCCGTTTAGGGCAAGAGTGGCACATGTGCACCGATCGCCGTCTTCAACGGGGTCGGCGCCCGTCAACCCGCGCAGTGGCCGGCGGAGGCTCCGGTTCGAGTCGGCACTCGATTCCGAGTGCAAGAGTGGCACACGTGACGGCCTTCACGGGCGGCCTCTGGGAAGCTGCACTTAGTACCAGCGGACAACCGCGGGGGAATGCTTTCCTCGGCCCGGTGTACTTGCAACCGTTTAGTGCAAGTGGGGCACAAATGCACCGACCGCCGTGTCCATCGGGGTTGGCGCACGTCAACACGCGCGGTGTCCGGCGGAGGCTCGGGCTCGAGTCGGCCCTCGACTACGAGTGCAAGAGTGGCACATGTGACGGCCTTTACAGGTGGCTTCTGTGAGCCGGCCCTTAGTACCAGCGTGCATCCGCGGGAGACTGAAGACCTCTCCCCGCGCTGCTCGAACCCCGTTTAGGGCAAGAGGGGCACATGTGCACCGATCGCCGTCTTCATCGGGGACGGCGCCCGTCAACCCACGCAGTGGCCGGCGGAGGCTCCGGTTCGAGTCGGCACTCGATTCCGAGTGCAAGAGCGGCACACGTGACGGCCTTCACGGGCGGCCTCTGGGAAGCTGCACTTAGAACCAGCGCGCATCCGCCGGGGGACTGCTGGCCTCGGCCCGCTCTACTTGCAACCGTTTAGGGCAAGTGGAGCACAAGTGCACCGACCGCCGTGTCCATCGGGGTTGGCGCACGTCATCACGCGCGGTGTCCGGCGGAGACTCGGGCTCGAGTCGGCACTCATCTACGAGTGCAAGAGTGGCACATGTGAAGGCCTTAACGGGCGGCCTCTGGGAAGCTGCACTTAGAACGAGCGCGCATCCGCCGGGGACTGAATTCCTCTCCCCGCGCTGCTCGAACCCCGTTTAGGGCATGGGGGGCACATGTGCACCGATCGCCGTCTTCATCGGGGTCGGCGCCCGTCAACCCACGCAGTGGCCGGCGGAGGCTCCGGTTCGAGTCGGCACTCGATTCCGAGTGCAAGAGTGGCACAAGTGATGGCCTTCACGGGCGGCCTCTCGGAAGCTGCACTTAGAACGAGCGCGCATCCGCCGGGGACTGAATTCCTCTCCCCGCGCTGCTCGAACCCCGTTTAGGGCAAGAGGGGCACAAGTGTACAGAAGTCCGTCTCCTGGGGAATCGCGTGCTCGGCTGCCCTCAATGGACAGGCAGAAGCAGGGGTCTGCTCGTAGGTGACTCGGCACTCGAGTGCAAGATTGGCGCAAGTGACGACTTCTCGTGCGGTCACGGTGAGGCTGCCGGCGGTGTCTCTGGCTTCTGCCGCATATATATTCCCGTTCGTGCCCTCCACGTCTTCAGATTTCAAAGTCCCATCCGTGCGTGTTAGGTAGGCCGATTTTAGGGGACCTGCCGCTCGCATTCGGCCGGGTCGCGCTCTCTGAGGCTCAGACGTTACGAGTCTCCCCTGAAAACGCCGCGCTGGCACCTTATTTTGTAGGAAAATTTCACACTTCCTCTAGTTGAACTAACGGATGCGTCGCTGATAAATTGGCCCTTTTTCCGCATAAGACGATTCCTGAGCCTTGGGTGGTGTCTGGATACATCAGGAGGACACAACTGACGGAAGAAAAGCCCGGGTCCGTCCTCCGCCCGGCAGGGGAACGATTTTACGAAAAAGGCCGGCTTCGTTCCCCTTCCCGGCAAGCAGCAGGTGGACGATTTTACGAGAAAGACCGGGTTCGTCCACCTTCCCGGCAAGCAACAGGGGAACGATTTTACGAAGAAGGCCGGCTTCGTTCCCCTTTCCGGCAAGCAACAGGAGGACGATTTGACGTTAAAGACCGGGTTCGTCCTCCTTCCCGGCAAGCAACAGGGGAACGATTTTACGAAAAAGGCCGGCTTCGTTCCCCTTCCCGGCAAGCAGCAGGTGGACGATTTGACGATAAAGACCGGGTTCGTCCACCTTCCCGGCAAGCAACAGGGGAACGATTTTACGAAAAAGACCGGCTTCGTTCCCCTTCCCGGCAAGCAGCAGGTGGACGATTTTACGAGAGAGACCGGGTTCGTCCACCTTCCCGGCAAGCAACAGGGGAACGATTTTACGAAAAAGACCGGCTTCGTTCCCCTTCCCGGCAAGCAGCAGGTGGACGATTTTACGAGAGAGACCGGGTTCGTCCACCTTCGCGGCAAGCAACAGGGGAACGATTTTACGAAAAAGGCCGGCTTCGTTCCCCTTTCCGGCAAGCAACAGGAGGACGATTTGACGATAAAGACCGGGTTCGTCCTCCTTCCCGGCAAGCAACAGGGGAACGATTTTACGAAAAAGGCCGGCTTCGTTCCCCTTCCCGGCAACCAGCAGGTGGACGATTTGACGATAAAGACCGGGTTCGTCCACCTTCCCGGCAAGCAACAGGGGAACGATTTTACGAAAAAGACCGGCTTTGTTCCCCTTCCCGGCAAGCAGCAGGTGGACGATTTTACGAGAGAGACCGGGTTCGTCCACCTTCCCGGCAAGCAACAGGGGAACGATTTTACGAAAAAGGCCGGCTTCGTTCCCCTTCCCGGCAAACCCTTCGCCACCGCGATGCCGCGGCCCTCTGTCCCCCGGACACGGTCTATAGGCGGCGTATCGTGGACACACTGCAACCGACTCACTCGTAGTCCGGGCGCGTGCTAGACTCGCGATGCCAAACGGCGCTTCGGCGCTTATGCATGTCGAGTGAAGAGAGGGAAGGGTGCCCTAATGGCACCACGGTTCTGGGGGCGCTCACGTGGCGTCCCCCTAACGGCACGAAGTGGCCCCTGCTCGCAGGGGCGCACGGAGTGCGAGCGTTGAAGTATGAACTGGACCCCCTCGCCGGACCCATCCGGGACCGCGTGGAGGGGGAGGAACGAGCTCCAAGTGAGTCTTCGGTTCCCTGGTTGATCCTGCCAGTAGTCATATGCTTGTCTCAAAGATTAAGCCATGCATGTCTCAGTGCAAGCCAAATTAAGGTGAAACCGCGAATGGCTCATTAAATCAGTTATGGTTCCTTAGATGGTGGACAGTTACTTGGATAACTGTGGTAATTCTAGAGCTAATACATGCAACCGAGTCCCGACCGGAGACGGTCGGGACGCTTTTATTAGATCAAAACCAATCGGTCGCTCACGCGGCCGTTTGCCTTGGTGACTCTGAATAAATGGAGGCGGATCGCACGGTCTACGAACCGGCGACGCATCTTTCAAATGTCTGCCTTATCAACTGTCGATGGTAGGCTCTGCGCCTACCATGGTTGTAACGGGTAACGGGGAATCAGGGTTCGATTCCGGAGAGGGAGCCTGAGAAACGGCTACCACATCCAAGGAAGGCAGCAGGCGCGCAAATTACCCACTCCCGGCACGGGGAGGTAGTGACGAAAAATAACGATACGGGACTCATCCGAGGCCCCGTAATCGGAATGAGTACACTCTAAAGACTTTAACGAGTATCCATTGGAGGGCAAGTCTGGTGCCAGCAGCCGCGGTAATTCCAGCTCCAATAGCGTATATTAAAGCTGTTGCGGTTAAAAAGCTCGTAGTCGGACTTGTGTCCCACGCTGCCGGTTCACCGCCCGTCGGTGTCTAACTGGCACGCACGTGCGGACGTCCTGCCGGTGGCCCGAGCCGGCGCCCGCGGGCGATGGGGGCGGCGACGCTCCCACGCCTCGGGTCGTCTCGGGGAGGGCCTACACAATCCCGTCGCGGTGCTCTTGACCGAGTGTCACGATGGGCCGGCACTTTTACTTTGAACAAATTAGAGTGCTTAAAGCAGGCAGCAGCCGCCTGAATACCGAGTGCATGGAATAATGGAATAGGACCTCGGTTCTATTTTGTTGGTTTTCGGAAGCCCCGAGGTAATGATCAAAAGGGACAGACGGGGGCATTCGTATTGCGACGTTAGAGGTGAAATTCTTGGATCGTCGCAAGACGGACAGAAGCGAAAGCATTTGCCAAGAATGTTTTCTCTGATCAAGAACGAAAGTTAGAGGTTCGAAGGCGATCAGATACCGCCCTAGTTCTAACCATAAACGATGCCAGCCAGCAATCCGCCGAAGTTCCTCCGATGACTCGGCGGGCGGCTTCCGGGAAACCAAAGCTTTTGGGTTCCGGGGGAAGTATGGTTGCAAAGCTGAAACTTAAAGGAATTGACGGAAGGGCACCACCAGGAGTGGAGCCTGCGGCTTAATTTGACTCAACACGGGAAACCTCACCAGGCCCAGACACCGGGAGGATTGACAGATTGAGAGCTCTTTCTTGATTCGGTGGGTGGTGGTGCATGGCCGTTCTTAGTTGGTGGAGCGATTTGTCTGGTTAATTCCGATAACGAACGAGACTCTAGCCTGCTAAATAGTCGCATCCGGTATCCTCTGTGCTACCGGCGACTCCTAATCTTCTTAGAGGGACAGGCGGCTTCTAGCCGCACGAGATTGAGCAATAACAGGTCTGTGATGCCCTTAGATGTTCTGGGCCGCACGCGCGCTACACTGAAGGAATCAGCGTGTCCTCCCTGGCCGAAAGGTCCGGGTAACCCGCTGAACCTCCTTCGTGCTAGGGATTGGGGCTTGCAATTGTTCCCCATGAACGAGGAATTCCCAGTAAGCGCGAGTCATAAGCTCGCGTTGATTACGTCCCTGCCCTTTGTACACACCGCCCGTCGCTACTACCGATTGAATGATTTAGTGAGGTCTTCGGACCGGTGGGCGCGGGGTTTCGGCCCTTCGATTCCACCGGGAAGATGCCCGAACTTGATCATTTAGAGGAAGTAAAAGTCGTAACAAGGTTTCCGTAGGTGAACCTGCGGAAGGATCATTAACGGCACCGAGAGTGACCGAACAGAGAAGGAAGGCATTAAGAAACCGAGTACGGTTGCTGGCTCTGGGGGAGTGCGTAATCTCGCTTGCGAGTGGACCGCCTTCTCGTGGAAGTACCCGTGTCTGGTCATTCATGATAATACAACCTCTACTGATGACTGAAAAATAGATGACGTCAACCTGAGGGGGGACCGGTCGGCGAAAGTCGCACCGACTCCCCCCGCATGAGGGGGAAGACGCATCATAATATGTGACCACTACTGATGACTGAAAAATAGATGACGTCAACCTGAGGGGGGACCGGTCGGCGAAAGTCGCACCGTCTCCCCCCGAATGAGGGGAAGACGCATCAAAAATTAATAAAAGGAAGGCATTAAGAATGAACCAGATGAACGGGGCTCTGCGGAAGGCGTAATCTCGCCTGTGATTGGACCGGCTCTTCCTGGCAGCGGCCGGATCTCGGAGATAACGTCGTCGGCCTGAGGTGTCCAGGTCGGCGAAGTAATCCCCCGGAGGGGGACGGCAAGACCGTCCCGCCTCGAGGTGGGAAGTAGGAGCGAAAGATGGTGAGTGGGTGCCGGCGGCACGCGGGCTCCGAGGATCCTCAGGGATCCAAGGACAACCCGCGCGACCGCGAGCACTGGGCTTAAAGCCACTTTATCTGCCCACGCAAGGCCGTTTCGGCGGCGCTTGAACGAGAGGGGAGCGCGGTCTGACCGTGCCGCTGTTCTGGGGGCAGCTCCCCCTCGAAAAATAACAACTACCTGTCCTACGGGACTAGCAGTAGCATCCTACCCGAAGCTCTGCTCGAATCTAGAGAAAAACAACCCTGAGCGGTGGATCACTCGGCTCGTGGGTCGATGAAGAACGCAGCTAATTGCGCGTCGACATGTGAACTGCAGGACACATGAACATCGACGTTTCGAACGCACATTGCGGTCCTTGGATTTCCAATCCCGGACCACGCCTGGCTGAGGGTCGGCTACATGAAACCCGTGGGCCCGCGCGGTCTTTAAGATAATAAGGGAAAGAAAGAAAGAAAGAGAAAGAAAGAAATAAAGGCACGCGAGCGGCCCTACGCTGGGGGGTCTGACGAGCCTGCACCTCGCACCGCCGGCGTCGCTCCGAGCAATCGGTGGCGGCGTCGGCGACTGCGAGGAGGTTAAGGGGAGTCAGTCGCCCTTGAAGGCTTCACAGGGTTCGGTGGAGCGAGCGGATAGACTTAGCTCGCCCTCCTCTCCTCGGCGACGGGGCCCATCCTTCCCCGATCGCGTCTGAGAAGAACTGACGCCCGGCTTGATGTGATGGGAGACAGGCAAACTCCCGAGACAGAGAGAGAGACACACACTTGCCGGGCGGGAGCGAAAGATATGACCACAATAAATAATGACCACAAAAAAAACAAAACAAAAAGAAATCAGTTCAATGAGAGAGGCTAAGCTTCCGACCGCTCACATCGGCCCGTCGGTACAAAAAACCATCTTTCCGACCTCAGATCAGGCGAGACTACCCGCTGAATTTAAGCATATTACTAGGCGGAGGAAAAGAAACTAACAAGGATTCCCCCAGTAGCTGCGAGCGAACAGGGAAGAGCCCAGCACGGAATCCCGCGCGGAGACGTGCAGGGAGATGTCGTGTGTGGGAGGTCCCACTCTCCCGGGGCGCGGTCCAGCGAGTCCAAGTCTCCCTTGAATGGGGCCATCGCCCGCAGAGGGTGCCAGGCCCGTAGGACCGCGGCCGCTCCCGGGTGGGGACTCTCCTCAGAGTCGTGTTCCTTGAGAGTGGAGCACTAAGAGGGTGGTAAACTCCATCTAAGGCTAAATATGACCACGAGACCGATAGCGAACAAGTACCGTGAGGGAAAGTTGAAAAGAACTTTGAAGAGAGAGTTCAATAGTACGTGAAACCGTTCAGGGGTAAACGGGAGAGACCCGGAAGACCGATTGGGGAGATTCAGCCCCGTCCGCGCAGTGCCGGCCCCCGGGCGGGTGCTCCCGGATGTTCCCGGCCGCCGGTCGCGCCGCGAGGCGCGCGCCGGTGCGAGTCGGGCCCACCGGCCGCTCGGGGTCTAAAGCCGCGGCCGCGGCGGGGTGCATTTCCTGCCCCTAGTAGGACGTCGGGACCCGTTGGAGGAGCAGGTCCCTCGCGGACCATTGCGGCCTAAGGCCCGGGACAGAGACCGGGGTGGCTTCCGCCGAGGCGCGGGACAAGGGCCGCCCCGGACCCCGGTACATAGCCTGGCCGCCCTCCGACGGTCTGTTTTTTCGTGGTAGCTGGCCCGCTGCCCCCGCCCTCCGCCCGCGAGGGAGGTAAGGGCGGGACGCGAGCGTCCGGTCCGCCGGGGCAAGCTCTCCGGCCGAGGCCGCGGTGCCGTGGCTCTCGCCACGTCCCCGGCCCCCGGCAGGCTGCTGGCCCCCGGAGCCCTCGGACAGCTTTTGGCCGCTCCCGTCTCCGGCGCTTCAGCTTCGGGTGCTCTCCCGACCCGTCTTGAAACACGGACCAAGGAGTCTAACATGTGCGCGAGTCACTGGGACTCATACTAAACCCAGAGGCGCAGTGAAAGCGTGGGGCGCGCCCGGTACGCCGGGCCGCCTCTAAGGGAGGACGGCCGGTCGTGCCTCTCACGGGGTGCGGCCGGCAAGCACTCCCGGGGCGCCTCGGCCCAGGCCGCAGGCGCACCCGGAGCGCACACGTTGGGACCCGAAAGATGGTGAACTATGCCCGGCCAGGACGAAGTCAGGGGAAACCCTGATGGAGGTCCGCAGCGATTCTGACGTGCAAATCGATCGTCAGAGCTGGGTATAGGGGCGAAAGACTAATCGAACCATCTAGTAGCTGGTTCCCTCCGAAGTTTCCCTCAGGATAGCTGGCGCCGAGTTGGAATGGGACCAGTCTCATCCGGTAAAGCGAATGATTAGAGGCCTTGGGGCCGAAACGACCTCAACCTATTCTCAAACTTTAAATGGGTGAGATCTCCGGCTTGCTTGAGCGAAGCCGCGAGACAAGAGAGAGTGGGGGGGGCTTGCTCTCCCCCTCTCTCCCACTCGGATGATGGTGCCAAGTGGGCCAATTTTGGTAAGCAGAACTGGCGCTGTGGGATGAACCAAACGCCGGGTTAAGGCGCCTAAACCGGAGCTCATGGGAGACCATGAAAGGCGTTGGTTGCTTAAGACAGCAGGACGGTGGCCATGGAAGTCGGAATCCGCTAAGGAGTGTGTAACAACTCACCTGCCGAAGCAACTAGCCCTGAAAATGGATGGCGCTAAAGCTCCGTGCCTATACCCGGCCGCCGGAAGGCAAAGGCGTGTAAGCTGAAGCCCCGGCGAGTAGGAGGGCGCGGCGGTGTGCGCGGAAGGGTCAGGGCGCGAGCCCGCCTGGAGCCGCCGCCGGTGCAGATCTTGGTGGTAGTAGCAAATACTCAAGCGAGGGCCTTGAGGGCTGATGCGGAGAAGGGTTTCGTGTGAACAGCCGTTGCACACGAGTCAGTCGATCCTAAGCCCTAGGAGAAATCCGATGTCGATGCGGCGGGGTGACTCCCCGCCCGTCGAGGGCGAAAGGGAATCCGGTTCCTATTCCGGAACCCGGCAGCGGAACCGAACCGTCGGGCCCCTCGAAAGAGAAGCTCGTCGGGGTAACCCAAAGGGACCCGGAGACGCCGTCGGGAGACCCGGGCAGAGTTTTCTGTTCTGCATAAGCGTTCGAGTTCCCTGGAATCCTCTAGCAGGGAGATAGGGTTTGGAACGCGAAGAGCACCGCAGTTGCGGCGGTGTCCGGGTCGTCCCCTCGGACCTTGAAAATCCGGGAGAGGGCTACGCGGAGGTGTCGCGCCGGTTCGTACCCATATCCGCAGCAGGTCTCCAAGGTGAGGAGCCTCTAGTCGATAGACTAATGTAGGTAAGGGAAGTCGGCAAATTGGATCCGTAACTTCGGGATAAGGATTGGCTCTGAGGACCGGGGCGCGTCGGGCGTGGTCGGGAAGCGGGCCTGTGCCAACGAGCCGGGCCTGGGCGAGGCGATGCCGCCCGGCAACGGGCGCGCGGATCCGAGCTCGGTCCCGTGCCTTGGCCTCCCGCGGATCTTCCACGCTGCGAGGGGCCGCGCTAGCTCGCGGCGTACTCTTCGGCCGCCACTCAACGGTCGACTCAGAACTGGCACGGACTTGGGGAATCCGACTGTCTAATTAAAACAAAGCATTGCGAGGGCCCTAGCGGGTGTTGACGCAATGTGATTTCTGCCCAGTGCTCTGAATGTCAAAGTGAAGAAATTCAAGCAAGCGCGGGTAAACGGCGGGAGTAACTATGACTCTCTTAAGGGATGACTCCGGCCCTTAACCCTAGGCCTTTGTGTCTAGGGACATGTCTAGGTCCGGTTATTACCACCTGAGAGTCGGGCAACGATTGGGTCACCACTCAGCTAAACTTCAACGGAGGAATCTCCCAATGGGTTAGCCACCTGGGAGGTTACCAACAGGCTTTCGATCTTGAGAACAGAGCCTCGGACTTCGGAGAGTATGACCCCGCTCTTCGTCGTAGGCTTCGGCCACGGCAGGGGGCTACTAATGACGATGGCGCAACCATGGACAACGAGCTATTCATAATTAAGCTCCCTTTTCAATCTTATTCCTGCCCTACTTGTCTCCGTAGTGGCAGGGGGAGCTATGTCGCACTTAGCCTAAGTGATATCATCCTTCATCACAAAGATAAACACTCATCTCTTCAACTAAACTTCCAGTGTGCTAAGTGCGACAAACTATATCAAAGGAAGCATTCAGCTCTGTGCCACCTAGTTAAGTGCACAGGTGTAAATACTGTTCTGCCCTTTAAATGTCATTTATGCGAAGACTCCTTTGGAACAGCAGTAGGTCTCAGCCAGCACAAGCGCCACCTTCATCCTCTGGCGAGAAATGCTGAAAGGCTGGCCTCAGTCCCGATGCCGAGAACTCCACCTTCTTCGGCTGGGAGAGTTTTCTCCCGGGATGATATCGAGGCCATGCTTCAGCTGGAGGTTATACTAAGAGGCGATGCACGGATCGCTATGAAGATGGCAGCTCAGCTCAAGTCAAAAACGGCTAAACAGATACGGGACAAACGCCGTGAACCCATTTATATTGCTAAAAGGAACGCACTATTGAAAAAGACAGCTCCGACAGATCCAGGGCCTAGTATGGCAAGCCCTTCAGGCGAGCAAGGGGGTATAACAACCGTTGAAACCCCCAAAGATGTGTATGAGCAGGCAAACGCCTTAGAATTAGAACCTGCATCAGACATGCAGGGAGAGTGCACTCAACCCAGAGACGTCCAAACAAGTGCAGCTCTTCCTGAAAACAATAGGAACACTACCCAGGATGGGAATTCCAAGTGGGAATCTGAGATAACTCAACCGGGTGACTGGAACCCACCCGCAGGTCACCCAACAACAATTATTCCAATAATGGGTAGTCAGGACGACATTGCCCGGGGTGGGGGTTCAGAGTTAGAACTGGGGACAGATCAATCTGAGATAACTCAACCGGGAGACTGGAACCCACCCGCAGGTCACCCAACAACAATTATCCCAATAATGGGCAGTCAGGATGACATTGCCCGGGGTGGGAGTTCAGAGTTAGAACTGGGGACCGACCAACTCTGTGACTGCATCCCATCTGCAGATCACATAAATGAATATGAGGATACCGACAATATTTGGAGGGAGAGTCTTCGGGAATCACTCCTTGAGCTGGGGGGAGATAGGTTCTCTAAGGATGCTGCGGAATTAGTCGGCAATATCAAGAAATCCGTTGTAGCTGGCAACCTATCCCAAGAGGTCATCAATGAAACTTACTCCGCCGTCTTGGATTTCCTCCGTCCCAAACATACATCCTCATCCACTACATCCCAGAGTTGCCCGAAGCACAGTAAAACCAAGGGCAAGAAAAGGAAAAGAGCGCTCAAGCGCTTTAAATACGCAATTACTCAAAACCTCTTCAAGAAGAACCCTGCACTGCTAGCAAAGCAGGTTAGAATGGGCACAGATCTTTCCGCCCAAAATGGTGCACAATTACCACGAGAGGAAGTCGAACATCTTTATAACATCCTCTGGAGCACCACGCCCAGCCTCCGGCTTCCTGACTATGTGGAAACCCCTGATCCAATATCCTTGGACCTATTTCTGGGGGAGCTTAAGCAGGAGGAGGTATATAAGAGGTTGGGAAAGATGAAGAGGTCCACAGCTGCGGGCCCAGATGGTATTAAACCTGATGCTTTGGGCAACAAAGTTAGCCGGAGAGTTTTGTGCGCTCTGTACAATCTGATCCTACTCTCCGGCCACCTGCCTTCAGCCTGGAGGCAAAATCGCACCACCTTAATCCCTAAAGAGGGGAAGGACGCAACGAAAGCAGTAAATTATCGTCCGATAACAATCAGTTCTGTCCTCAGTCGCCTCTTCTGGGGTATTATTAATCAGAGACTGGGGACGGTGGTGCGACAGAGCCCCAGACAGAAAGGATTCGTAGCGGAGGCGGGTTGCTTCGCTAACATTCAGATTTTAACGGAACTAGTGAGGAGGATGAAAAGAGACAAAGGCGGCGTTGGTATACAGCTCGACGTCTCTAAAGCCTTTGATACCATCCCTCATGAAGCCATAGGTCCTGCCCTTACCAGGAAGGGCCTGCCAAGTAGATTTGTGGATCTAGTGGTAAGTTCCTACAAAGGGGTGGAGACCTCCATATCACACCCCAAAGGCGACATCAGAATTTCCCTCAAGAGAGGGGTCAAACAGGGGGACCCCCTCTCTCCTCTCCTCTATAACCTGGTTATGGAGCCGTTGCTAGAGGAGTTGGAGGCCATGTCGGGTTATGCAATCGATGATAGAAACATTTCTTGCCTAGCTTTTGCGGACGATATATTCCTCTTTGCGTCCGACGCCCCAAAAGCACAAGCTCTACTGGATCATACCGTGGAATTCCTTGGGAAATTCGGGATGACGATATCGGCCAGTAAGAGCTCAGCATTCCAGGTTAAGAAGCTCAAGGATACCTGGGTGCT
>NW_028259364.1:37500-55000 GCF_977971745.1 Zootermopsis nevadensis | reverse complement strand
GTCAAGTGCGGCGTGTCCCGAACCGGCAGGAGGCCTCATACTTGCCGATTGCCGGTTCGGCCGCGCACTCGGACCTGCTCCCAAAGTCCTCCCCATAGTAGGTCTGGACCCCCCTTATCTCAGCATTTGTCTTGCGCGGGCGGAAGGCGATTTTCTCCCCGACGAGAGGCTTGCCGGCCGCCAAGGCCCGGGACGTCTGCGGCAAAAGTCCGACGGCGCGTGGTAGCTCAGAAGGCTGTTTCGGTGAAAGAGTCCTGCGGTAATGGCGCCTTCTTAATAATAGTAACTTGAATAAAAATAACATAAGACAACACGAATAACGGGAGTAGAAGAAGAAGAATTAGGGAGGAAGAAAGCGTAATATAGTGAAGTAGATGGTTTTGTATTCTTATGAGTTGTTTGATTTTGAGTGAGTGAGTGGGATGTGTTGTTTTGGTTGCGTCTTATGTTTTTCTTTTATGGTTCTGTTGTGTCTTATTCTTTTTGTTGTGCCCTCTAATTATTCTTTTTCTGTCTCACTGTGTTGATGTATCGCATTGTTTTGTTGTGTCTTATGTTCTTGTACCTTATTGTAGGTCACTGCCACCGGGGATAAAATCATTTGCAATCAATAACAAATAATAAAAATAATAATATGGTTAAGTATTTGTAAATCATTAAAATTGGGCTTGCGGTGCCCCGTCTCGAAAGAAATCATCGTATAGCCGTTAACGCATTAAAAGTAAGTCATGTAAGAGACTACGCCTGTGTTTGATGGGTTGTATTGGGACGGTCGCTTCCTGAGGCCAATTCAGACGGCGAGTATAGTTACGGGGCTGCTTCGAAGCACGAGACCGTGCCGTGATAGCGCCTTCCTAAGAATAAGAAATAGAACGAATATAACTTCAGCGGCTAAGTCCGAAATATTCCAAAATGCAGTAAAATATTCTTAATTGAAAAAAAATGGGCTTGCTGTGCACAATAATGCCGTTAATTGTCTAAAAATAAATTTCCGAAATTTAACTCAAAAGTCATGGCTCTGCGGCTATGTCCCGTGGTGCTTGGAACTTGAAATCAGTTCTGCGGCTATGTCCGACCGTGCGTGTTAGTTGAGTCGCTTCAGCGGCTAAGTCCGAAAATTTCCAAAATGCAGAAAAATATACATAATTGAAGAAAGTTGGCCTTGCTGTGCTTAATAATATCGTTAATAGATTAAAAATAAATTTCCGCTGTGTTAGGTGGGCCTTACTTGGACGGTACGAATTCTGCGGCTATGTCCCGTGGTGCGTGGTACTTGAAACCAGTTCTGCGGCTATGTCCGACCGTGCGTGTTAGTTGAGTCGCTTCAGCGGCTAAGTCCGAAAATTTCCAAAATGCAGAAAAATATTCATAATTGAAGAAAGTTGGCCTTGCTGTGCATAGTAATGCCGTTAATAGATTAAAAATAAATTTCCGCTGTGTTAGGTGGGCCTTACTTGGACGGTACGAATTCTGCGGCTATGTCCCGTGGTGCGTGGTACTTGAAACCAGTTCTGCGGCTATGTCCGACCGTGCGTGTTAGTTGAGTCGCTTCAGCGGCTAAGTCCGAAAATTTCCAAAATGCAGAAAAATACACATAATTGAAGAAAATTGGGCTTGCTGTGCTTAATAATATCGTTAATAGATTAAAAATAAATTTCCGCTGTGTTAGGTGGGCCTTACTTGGACGGTACGAATTCTGCGGCTATGTCCCGTGGTGCGTGGTACTTGAAACCAGTTCTGCGGCTATGTCCGACCGTGCGTGTTAGTTGAGTCGCTTCAGCGGCTAAGTCCGAAAATTTCCAAAATGCAGAAAAATATTCATAATTGAAGAAAGTTGGCCTTGCTGTGCATAGTAATGCCGTTAATAGATTAAAAATAAATTTCCGCTGTGTTAGGTGGGCCTTACTTGGACGGTACGAATTCTGCGGCTATGTCCCGTGGTGCGTGGTACTTGAAACCAGTTCTGCGGCTATGTCCGACCGTGCGTGTTAGTTGAGTCGCTTCAGCGGCTAAGTCCAAAAAATTTCCAAAATGCAGAAAAATACACATAATTGAAGAAAATTGGGCTTGCTGTGCTTAATAATATCGTTAATAGATTAAAAATAAATTTCCGCTGTGTTAGGTGGGCCTTACTTGGACGGTACGAATTCTGCGGCTATGTCCCGTGGTGCGTGGTACTTGAAACCAGTTCTGCGGCTATGTCCGACCGTGCGTGTTAGTTGAGTCGCTTCAGCGGCTAAGTCCAAAAAATTTCCAAAATGCAGAAAAATACACATAATTGAAGAAAATTGGGCTTGCTGTGCTTAATAATATCGTTAATAGATTAAAAATAAATTTCCGCTGTGTTAGCTGGGCCTTACTTGGACGGTACGAATTCTGCGGCTATGTCCCGTGGTGCGTGGTACTTGAAACCAGTTCTGCGGCTATGTCCGACCGTGCGTGTTAGTTGAGTCACTTCAGCGGCTAAGTCCAAAAAATTTCCAAAATGCAGAAAAATACACATAATTGAAGAAAATTGGGCTTGCTGTGCTTAATAAAATCGTTAATAGATTAAAAATAAATTTCCGCTGTGTTAGGTGGGCCTTACTTGGACGGTACGAATTCTGCGGCTATGTCCCGTGGTGCGTGGTACTTGAAACCAGTTCTGCGGCTATGTCCGACCGTGCGTGTTAGTTGAGTCGCTTCAGCGGCTAAGTCCAAAAAATTTCCAAAATGCAGAAAAATACACATAATTGAAGAAAATTGGGCTTGCTGTGCTTAATAATATCGTTAATAGATTAAAAATAAATTTCCGCTGTGTTAGGTGGGCCTTACTTGGACGGTACGAATTCTGCGGCTATGTCCCGTGGTGCGTGGTACTTGAAACCAGTTCTGCGGCTATGTCCGACCGTGCGTGTTAGTTGAGTCGCTTCAGCGGCTAAGTCCAAAAAATTTCCAAAATACAGAAAAATACACATAATTGAAGAAAATTGGGCTTGCTGTGCTTAATAATATCGTTAATAGATTAAAAATAAATTTCCGCTGTGTTAGCTGGGCCTTACTTGGACGGTACGAATTCTGCGGCTATGTCCCGTGGTGCGTGGTACTTGAAACCAGTTCTGCGGCTATGTCCGACCGTGCGTGTTAGTTGAGTCGCTTCAGCGGCTAAGTCCGAAAATTTCCAAAATGCAGAAAAATACACATAATTGAAGAAAATTGGGCTTGCTGTGCTTAATAAAATCGTTAATAGATTAAAAATAAATTACCGCTGTGTTAGCTGGGCCTTACTTGGACGGTACGAATTCTGCGGCTATGTCCCGTGGTGCGTGGTACTTGAAATCAGTTCTGCGGCTATGTCCGACCGTGCGTGTTAGTTGAGTCGCTTCAGCGGCTAAGTCCAAAAAATTTCCAAAATGCAGAAAAATACACATAATTGAAGAAAATTGGGCTTGCTGTGCTTAATAATATCGTTAATAGATTAAAAATAAATTTCCGCTGTGTTAGGTGGGCCTTACTTGGACGGTACGAATTCTGCGGCTATGTCCCGTGGTGCGTGGTACTTGAAACCAGTTCTGCGGCTATGTCCGACCGTGCGTGTTAGTTGAGTCGCTTCAGCGGCTAAGTCCGAAAATTTCCAAAATGCAGAAAAATATTCATAATTGAAGAAAGTTGGCCTTGCTGTGCATAGTAATGCCGTTAATAGATTAAAAATAAATTTCCGCTGTGTTAGGTGGGCCTTACTTGGACGGTACGAATTCTGCGGCTATGTCCCGTGGTGCGTGGTACTTGAAACCAGTTCTGCGGCTATGTCCGACCGTGCGTGTTAGTTGAGTCGCTTCAGCGGCTAAGTCCAAAAAATTTCCAAAATGCAGAAAAATACACATAATTGAAGAAAATTGGGCTTGCTGTGCTTAATAATATCGTTAATAGATTAAAAATAAATTTCCGCTGTGTTAGGTGGGCCTTACTTGGACGGTACGAATTCTGCGGCTATGTCCCGTGGTGCGTGGTACTTGAAACCAGTTCTGCGGCTATGTCCGACCGTGCGTGTTAGTTGAGTCGCTTCAGCGGCTAAGTCCAAAAAATTTCCAAAATGCAGAAAAATACACATAATTGAAGAAAATTGGGCTTGCTGTGCTTAATAATATCGTTAATAGATTAAAAATAAATTTCCGCTGTGTTAGCTGGGCCTTACTTGGACGGTACGAATTCTGCGGCTATGTCCCGTGGTGCGTGGTACTTGAAACCAGTTCTGCGGCTATGTCCGACCGTGCGTGTTAGTTGAGTCACTTCAGCGGCTAAGTCCAAAAAATTTCCAAAATGCAGAAAAATACACATAATTGAAGAAAATTGGGCTTGCTGTGCTTAATAAAATCGTTAATAGATTAAAAATAAATTTCCGCTGTGTTAGGTGGGCCTTACTTGGACGGTACGAATTCTGCGGCTATGTCCCGTGGTGCGTGGTACTTGAAACCAGTTCTGCGGCTATGTCCGACCGTGCGTGTTAGTTGAGTCGCTTCAGCGGCTAAGTCCAAAAAATTTCCAAAATGCAGAAAAATACACATAATTGAAGAAAATTGGGCTTGCTGTGCTTAATAATATCGTTAATAGATTAAAAATAAATTTCCGCTGTGTTAGGTGGGCCTTACTTGGACGGTACGAATTCTGCGGCTATGTCCCGTGGTGCGTGGTACTTGAAACCAGTTCTGCGGCTATGTCCGACCGTGCGTGTTAGTTGAGTCGCTTCAGCGGCTAAGTCCAAAAAATTTCCAAAATGCAGAAAAATACACATAATTGAAGAAAATTGGGCTTGCTGTGCTTAATAATATCGTTAATAGATTAAAAATAAATTTCCGCTGTGTTAGCTGGGCCTTACTTGGACGGTACGAATTCTGCGGCTATGTCCCGTGGTGCGTGGTACTTGAAACCAGTTCTGCGGCTATGTCCGACCGTGCGTGTTAGTTGAGTCGCTTCAGCGGCTAAGTCCGAAAATTTCCAAAATGCAGAAAAATACACATAATTGAAGAAAATTGGGCTTGCTGTGCTTAATAAAATCGTTAATAGATTAAAAATAAATTACCGCTGTGTTAGCTGGGCCTTACTTGGACGGTACGAATTCTGCGGCTATGTCCCGTGGTGCGTGGTACTTGAAATCAGTTCTGCGGCTATGTCCGACCGTGCGTGTTAGTTGAGTCGCTTCAGCGGCTAAGTCCAAAAAATTTCCAAAATGCAGAAAAATACACATAATTGAAGAAAATTGGGCTTGCTGTGCTTAATAATATCGTTAATAGATTAAAAATAAATTTCCGCTGTGTTAGGTGGGCCTTACTTGGACGGTACGAATTCTGCGGCTATGTCCCGTGGTGCGTGGTACTTGAAACCAGTTCTGCGGCTATGTCCGACCGTGCGTGTTAGTTGAGTCGCTTCAGCGGCTAAGTCCAAAAAATTTCCAAAATGCAGAAAAATACACATAATTGAAGAAAATTGGGCTTGCTGTGCTTAATAATATCGTTAATAGATTAAAAATAAATTTCCGCTGTGTTAGCTGGGCCTTACTTGGACGGTACGAATTCTGCGGCTATGTCCCGTGGTGCGTGGTACTTGAAACCAGTTCTGCGGCTATGTCCGACCGTGCGTGTTAGTTGAGTCGCTTCAGCGGCTAAGTCCAAAAAATTTCCAAAATGCAGAAAAATACACATAATTGAAGAAAATTGGGCTTGCTGTGCTTAATAATATCGTTAATAGATTAAAAATAAATTTCCGCTGTGTTAGCTGGGCCTTACTTGGACGGTACGAATTCTGCGGCTATGTCCCGTGGTGCGTGGTACTTGAAACCAGTTCTGCGGCTATGTCCGACCGTGCGTGTTAGTTGAGTCGCTTCAGCGGCTAAGTCCGAAAATTTCCAAAATGCAGAAAAATACACATAATTGAAGAAAATTGGGCTTGCTGTGCTTAATAAAATCGTTAATAGATTAAAAATAAATTACCGCTGTGTTAGCTGGGCCTTACTTGGACGGTACGAATTCTGCGGCTATGTCCCGTGGTGCGTGGTACTTGAAATCAGTTCTGCGGCTATGTCCGACCGTGCGTGTTAGTTGAGTCGCTTCAGCGGCTAAGTCCAAAAAATTTCCAAAATGCAGAAAAATACACATAATTGAAGAAAATTGGGCTTGCTGTGCTTAATAATATCGTTAATAGATTAAAAATAAATTTCCGCTGTGTTAGGTGGGCCTTACTTGGACGGTACGAATTCTGCGGCTATGTCCCGTGGTGCGTGGTACTTGAAACCAGTTCTGCGGCTATGTCCGACCGTGCGTGTTAGTTGAGTCGCTTCAGCGGCTAAGTCCAAAAAATTTCCAAAATGCAGAAAAATACACATAATTGAAGAAAATTGGGCTTGCTGTGCTTAATAATATCGTTAATAGATTAAAAATAAATTTCCGCTGTGTTAGCTGGGCCTTACTTGGACGGTACGAATTCTGCGGCTATGTCCCGTGGTGCGTGGTACTTGAAACCAGTTCTGCGGCTATGTCCGACCGTGCGTGTTAGTTGAGTCGCTTCAGCGGCTAAGTCCGAAAATTTCCAAAATGCAGAAAAATATTCATAATTGAAGAAAGTTGGCCTTGCTGTGCATAGTAATGCCGTTAATTGACTAAAAATAAATTTCCGCTGTGTTAGGTGGGCCTTACTTGGACGGTACGAATTCTGCGGCTATGTCCCGTGGTGCGTGGTACTTGAAACCAGTTCTGCGGCTATGTCCGACCGTGCGTGTTAGTTGAGTCGCTTCAGCGGCTAAGTCCAAAAAATTTCCAAAATGCAGAAAAATACACATAATTGAAGAAAATTGGGCTTGCTGTGCTTAATAATATCGTTAATAGATTAAAAATAAATTTCCGCTGTGTTAGGTGGGCCTTACTTGGACGGTACGAATTCTGCGGCTATGTCCCGTGGTGCGTGGTACTTGAAACCAGTTCTGCGGCTATGTCCGACCGTGCGTGTTAGTTGAGTCGCTTCAGCGGCTAAGTCCAAAAAATTTCCAAAATGCAGAAAAATATACATAATTGAAGAAAGTTGGCCTTGCTGTGCTTAATAATATCGTTAATAGAATAAAAATAAATTTCCGCTGTGTTAGGTGGGCCTTACTTGGACGGTACGAATTCTGCGGCTATGTCCCGTGGTGCGTGGTACTTGAAACCAGTTCTGCGGCTATGTCCGACCGTGCGTGTTAGTTGAGTCGCTTCAGCGGCTAAGTCCAAAAAATTTCCAAAATGCAGAAAAATACACATAATTCAAGAAAATTGGGCTTGCTGTGCTTAATAATATCGTTAATAGATTAAAAATAAATTTCCGCTGTGTTAGCTGGGCCTTACTTGGACGGTACGAATTCTGCGGCTATGTCCCGTGGTGCGTGGTACTTGAAACCAGTTCTGCGGCTATGTCCGACCGTGCGTGTTAGTTGAGTCGCTTCAGCGGCTAAGTCCGAAAATTTCCAAAATGCAGAAAAATATACATAATTGAAGAAAGTTGGCCTTGCTGTGCTTAATAATATCGTTAATAGAATAAAAATAAATTTCCGCTGTGTTAGGTGGGCCTTACTTGGACGGTACGAATTCTGCGGCTATGTCCCGTGGTGCGTGGTACTTGAAACCAGTTCTGCGGCTATGTCCCACCGTGCGTGTTACTTGAGTCGCTTCAGCGGCTAAGTCCGAAAATTTCCAAAATGCAGAAAAATATTCATAATTGAAGAAAGTTGGCCTTGCTGTGCATAGTAATGCCGTTAATTGACTAAAAATAAATTTCCGCTGTGTTAGCTGGGCCTTACTTGGACGGTACGAATTCTGCGGCTATGTCCCGTGGTGCGTGGTACTTGAAACCAGTTCTGCGGCTATGTCCGACCGTGCGTGTTAGTTGAGTCGCTTCAGCGGCTAAGTCCAAAAAATTTCCAAAATGCAGAAAAATACACATAATTGAAGAAAATTGGGCTTGCTGTGCTTAATAATATCGTTAATAGATTAAAAATAAATTTCCGCTGTGTTAGCTGGGCCTTACTTGGACGGTACGAATTCTGCGGCTATGTCCCGTGGTGCGTGGTACTTGAAATCAGTTCTGCGGCTATGTCCCACCGTGCGTGTTACTTGAGTCGCTTCAGCGGCTAAGTCCGAAAATTTCCAAAATGCAGAAAAATATACATAATTGAAGAAAGTTGGCCTTGCTGTGCTTAATAATATCGTTAATAGATTAAAAATAAATTTCCGCTGTGTTAGGTGGGCCTTAATTGGACGGTACGAATTCTGCGGCTATGTCCCGTGGTGCGTGGTACTTGAAACCAGTTCTGCGGCTATGTCCGACCGTGCGTGTTAGTTGAGTCGCTTCAGCGGCTAAGTCCGAAAATTTCCAAAATGCAGAAAAATATTCATAATTGAAGAAAGTTGGCCTTGCTGTGCATAGTAATGCCGTTAATTGACTAAAAATAAATTTCCGCTGTGTTAGGTGGGCCTTACTTGGACGGGACGAATTCTGCGGCTATGTCCCGTGGTGCGTGGTACTTGAAATCAGTTCTGCGGCTATGTCCGACCGTGCGTGTTAGTTGAGTCGCTTCAGCGGCTAAGTCCAAAAAATTTCCAAAATGCAGAAAAATACACATAATTGAAGAAAATTGGGCTTGCTGTGCTTAATAAAATCGTTAATAGATTAAAAATAAATTACCGCTGTGTTAGGTGGGCCTTACTTGGACGGTACGAATTCTGCGGCTATGTCCCGTGGTGCGTGGTACTTGAAATCAGTTCTGCGGCTATGTCCCACCGTGCGTGTTACTTGAGTCGCTTCAGCGGCTAAGTCCGAAAATTTCCAAAATGCAGAAAAATATACATAATTGAAGAAAGTTGGCCTTGCTGTGCTTAATAATATCGTTAATAGATTAAAAATAAATTTCCGCTGTGTTAGGTGGGCCTTACTTGGACGGTACGAATTCTGCGGCTATGTCCCGTGGTGCGTGGTACTTGAAACCAGTTCTGCGGCTATGTCCGACCGTGCGTGTTAGTTGAGTCGCTTCAGCGGCTAAGTCCGAAAATTTCCAAAATGCAGAAAAATATTCATAATTGAAGAAAGTTGGCCTTGCTGTGCATAGTAATGCCGTTAATTGACTAAAAATAAATTTCCGCTGTGTTAGCTGGGCCTTACTTGGACGGTACGAATTCTGCGGCTATGTCCCGTGGTGCGTGGTACATGAAACCAGTTCTGCGGCTATGTCCCACCGTGCGTGTTACTTGAGTCGCTTCAGCGGCTAAGTCCGAAAATTTCTAAAGTGCAGAAAAATATTAAATAAAGCGGTTATATAAGTAAGTATGTGTATGTATTCTAACATATACAAAATTTAGTATGATCGGAAATGATTAAGGAAGAGAAAAACTTAATTAAAATTTCTGGCGGCAGCCGAGGGGCCATCCGCCGGTGTCCGCGGCTCTGCCTCTTCCGTGACTGACGAATGCTGAGATAAGGGGGGTCCAGACTATAGTATATGAGCTTGGCGAGCGAGGCTCTCCTCGAGCAGGGGGAAGTCTGAGATTGGACTACCGGCCGCCGGGGACCCTGTCGCCGGCAGGCCATTCGCGCTTCCGCCCCGCGTTGGCTGAGGCAGTTTAGGGCAAGAGTGGCACAAGTGCACCGACCGCCGTTTCCTTTGGGGTCGGCGCCCGTCACCCCGCTCAGTGGCCGGCGAAGACCGGCCGAGTCTCGGGTTCGAGTCGGCACAGGACACTGAGTGCAAGAGTGACACAAGTAACGGCGTTCACGGGCGGCCTCTGGGAGATTGCCCTCAGTACCACCGGGCAACGCGGGGGACTGCAGGCCTCGACCCGCGCCGCTCGATCCCCGTTTAGGGCAAGAGTGGCACAAGTGCACCGACCGCCGTGTCCTTTGGGGTCGGCGCCCGTCACCCCGCTCAGTGGCCGGCGAAGACTGGTCGAGTCTCGGGTTCGAGTCGGCACTCGAGCCTGAGTGCAAGAGTGGCACAAGTGATGGTCTTCACGGGCGGCCTCTGGGAAGCTGCCCCTAGTACCAGCGGACAACAGCGAGGGACTGCAGGCCTCGGCCCGCGCTACTTGCGACCGTTTAGGGCAAGAGGGGCACAAGTGTATCGACCGCCGTGTAATTTGTGGTCAACCCGCGCTGTTGCCTGCGAAGACCGGCCGAGTCTCGGGTTCGAGTCGGCACAGGGCACTGAGTGCAAGAGTGACACAAGTAACGGCCTTCACGGGCGGCCTCTGGGAGATTGCCCTCAGTACCACCGGGCAACGCGGGGGACTGCAGGCCTCGTCCCGCGCCGCTCGATCCCCGTTTAGGGCAAGAGTGGCACATGTGCACCGATCGCCGTCTTCAACGGGGTCGGCGCCCGTCAACCCGCGCAGTGGCCGGCGGAGGCTCCGGTTCGAGTCGGCACTCGATTCCGAGTGCAAGAGTGGCACACGTGACGGCCTTCACGGGCGGCCTCTGGGAAGCTGCACTTAGTACCAGCGGACAACCGCGGGGGAATGCTTTCCTCGGCCCGGTGTACTTGCAACCGTTTAGTGCAAGTGGGGCACAAATGCACCGACCGCCGTGTCCATCGGGGTTGGCGCACGTCAACACGCGCGGTGTCCGGCGGAGGCTCGGGCTCGAGTCGGCCCTCGACTACGAGTGCAAGAGTGGCACATGTGACGGCCTTTACAGGTGGCTTCTGTGAGCCGGCCCTTAGTACCAGCGTGCATCCGCGGGAGACTGAAGACCTCTCCCCGCGCTGCTCGAACCCCGTTTAGGGCAAGAGGGGCACATGTGCACCGATCGCCGTCTTCATCGGGGACGGCGCCCGTCAACCCACGCAGTGGCCGGCGGAGGCTCCGGTTCGAGTCGGCACTCGATTCCGAGTGCAAGAGCGGCACACGTGACGGCCTTCACGGGCGGCCTCTGGGAAGCTGCACTTAGAACCAGCGCGCATCCGCCGGGGGACTGCTGGCCTCGGCCCGCTCTACTTGCAACCGTTTAGGGCAAGTGGAGCACAAGTGCACCGACCGCCGTGTCCATCGGGGTTGGCGCACGTCATCACGCGCGGTGTCCGGCGGAGACTCGGGCTCGAGTCGGCACTCATCTACGAGTGCAAGAGTGGCACATGTGAAGGCCTTAACGGGCGGCCTCTGGGAAGCTGCACTTAGAACGAGCGCGCATCCGCCGGGGACTGAATTCCTCTCCCCGCGCTGCTCGAACCCCGTTTAGGGCATGGGGGGCACATGTGCACCGATCGCCGTCTTCATCGGGGTCGGCGCCCGTCAACCCACGCAGTGGCCGGCGGAGGCTCCGGTTCGAGTCGGCACTCGATTCCGAGTGCAAGAGTGGCACAAGTGATGGCCTTCACGGGCGGCCTCTCGGAAGCTGCACTTAGAACGAGCGCGCATCCGCCGGGGACTGAATTCCTCTCCCCGCGCTGCTCGAACCCCGTTTAGGGCAAGAGGGGCACAAGTGTACAGAAGTCCGTCTCCTGGGGAATCGCGTGCTCGGCTGCCCTCAATGGACAGGCAGAAGCAGGGGTCTGCTCGTAGGTGACTCGGCACTCGAGTGCAAGATTGGCGCAAGTGACGACTTCTCGTGCGGTCACGGTGAGGCTGCCGGCGGTGTCTCTGGCTTCTGCCGCATATATATTCCCGTTCGTGCCCTCCACGTCTTCAGATTTCAAAGTCCCATCCGTGCGTGTTAGGTAGGCCGATTTTAGGGGACCTGCCGCTCGCATTCGGCCGGGTCGCGCTCTCTGAGGCTCAGACGTTACGAGTCTCCCCTGAAAACGCCGCGCTGGCACCTTATTTTGTAGGAAAATTTCACACTTCCTCTAGTTGAACTAACGGATGCGTCGCTGATAAATTGGCCCTTTTTCCGCATAAGACGATTCCTGAGCCTTGGGTGGTGTCTGGATACATCAGGAGGACACAACTGACGGAAGAAAAGCCCGGGTCCGTCCTCCGCCCGGCAGGGGAACGATTTTACGAAAAAGGCCGGCTTCGTTCCCCTTCCCGGCAAGCAGCAGGTGGACGATTTTACGAGAAAGACCGGGTTCGTCCACCTTCCCGGCAAGCAACAGGGGAACGATTTTACGAAGAAGGCCGGCTTCGTTCCCCTTTCCGGCAAGCAACAGGAGGACGATTTGACGTTAAAGACCGGGTTCGTCCTCCTTCCCGGCAAGCAACAGGGGAACGATTTTACGAAAAAGGCCGGCTTCGTTCCCCTTCCCGGCAAGCAGCAGGTGGACGATTTGACGATAAAGACCGGGTTCGTCCACCTTCCCGGCAAGCAACAGGGGAACGATTTTACGAAAAAGACCGGCTTCGTTCCCCTTCCCGGCAAGCAGCAGGTGGACGATTTTACGAGAGAGACCGGGTTCGTCCACCTTCCCGGCAAGCAACAGGGGAACGATTTTACGAAAAAGACCGGCTTCGTTCCCCTTCCCGGCAAGCAGCAGGTGGACGATTTTACGAGAGAGACCGGGTTCGTCCACCTTCGCGGCAAGCAACAGGGGAACGATTTTACGAAAAAGGCCGGCTTCGTTCCCCTTTCCGGCAAGCAACAGGAGGACGATTTGACGATAAAGACCGGGTTCGTCCTCCTTCCCGGCAAGCAACAGGGGAACGATTTTACGAAAAAGGCCGGCTTCGTTCCCCTTCCCGGCAACCAGCAGGTGGACGATTTGACGATAAAGACCGGGTTCGTCCACCTTCCCGGCAAGCAACAGGGGAACGATTTTACGAAAAAGACCGGCTTTGTTCCCCTTCCCGGCAAGCAGCAGGTGGACGATTTTACGAGAGAGACCGGGTTCGTCCACCTTCCCGGCAAGCAACAGGGGAACGATTTTACGAAAAAGGCCGGCTTCGTTCCCCTTCCCGGCAAACCCTTCGCCACCGCGATGCCGCGGCCCTCTGTCCCCCGGACACGGTCTATAGGCGGCGTATCGTGGACACACTGCAACCGACTCACTCGTAGTCCGGGCGCGTGCTAGACTCGCGATGCCAAACGGCGCTTCGGCGCTTATGCATGTCGAGTGAAGAGAGGGAAGGGTGCCCTAATGGCACCACGGTTCTGGGGGCGCTCACGTGGCGTCCCCCTAACGGCACGAAGTGGCCCCTGCTCGCAGGGGCGCACGGAGTGCGAGCGTTGAAGTATGAACTGGACCCCCTCGCCGGACCCATCCGGGACCGCGTGGAGGGGGAGGAACGAGCTCCAAGTGAGTCTTCGGTTCCCTGGTTGATCCTGCCAGTAGTCATATGCTTGTCTCAAAGATTAAGCCATGCATGTCTCAGTGCAAGCCAAATTAAGGTGAAACCGCGAATGGCTCATTAAATCAGTTATGGTTCCTTAGATGGTGGACAGTTACTTGGATAACTGTGGTAATTCTAGAGCTAATACATGCAACCGAGTCCCGACCGGAGACGGTCGGGACGCTTTTATTAGATCAAAACCAATCGGTCGCTCACGCGGCCGTTTGCCTTGGTGACTCTGAATAAATGGAGGCGGATCGCACGGTCTACGAACCGGCGACGCATCTTTCAAATGTCTGCCTTATCAACTGTCGATGGTAGGCTCTGCGCCTACCATGGTTGTAACGGGTAACGGGGAATCAGGGTTCGATTCCGGAGAGGGAGCCTGAGAAACGGCTACCACATCCAAGGAAGGCAGCAGGCGCGCAAATTACCCACTCCCGGCACGGGGAGGTAGTGACGAAAAATAACGATACGGGACTCATCCGAGGCCCCGTAATCGGAATGAGTACACTCTAAAGACTTTAACGAGTATCCATTGGAGGGCAAGTCTGGTGCCAGCAGCCGCGGTAATTCCAGCTCCAATAGCGTATATTAAAGCTGTTGCGGTTAAAAAGCTCGTAGTCGGACTTGTGTCCCACGCTGCCGGTTCACCGCCCGTCGGTGTCTAACTGGCACGCACGTGCGGACGTCCTGCCGGTGGCCCGAGCCGGCGCCCGCGGGCGATGGGGGCGGCGACGCTCCCACGCCTCGGGTCGTCTCGGGGAGGGCCTACACAATCCCGTCGCGGTGCTCTTGACCGAGTGTCACGATGGGCCGGCACTTTTACTTTGAACAAATTAGAGTGCTTAAAGCAGGCAGCAGCCGCCTGAATACCGAGTGCATGGAATAATGGAATAGGACCTCGGTTCTATTTTGTTGGTTTTCGGAAGCCCCGAGGTAATGATCAAAAGGGACAGACGGGGGCATTCGTATTGCGACGTTAGAGGTGAAATTCTTGGATCGTCGCAAGACGGACAGAAGCGAAAGCATTTGCCAAGAATGTTTTCTCTGATCAAGAACGAAAGTTAGAGGTTCGAAGGCGATCAGATACCGCCCTAGTTCTAACCATAAACGATGCCAGCCAGCAATCCGCCGAAGTTCCTCCGATGACTCGGCGGGCGGCTTCCGGGAAACCAAAGCTTTTGGGTTCCGGGGGAAGTATGGTTGCAAAGCTGAAACTTAAAGGAATTGACGGAAGGGCACCACCAGGAGTGGAGCCTGCGGCTTAATTTGACTCAACACGGGAAACCTCACCAGGCCCAGACACCGGGAGGATTGACAGATTGAGAGCTCTTTCTTGATTCGGTGGGTGGTGGTGCATGGCCGTTCTTAGTTGGTGGAGCGATTTGTCTGGTTAATTCCGATAACGAACGAGACTCTAGCCTGCTAAATAGTCGCATCCGGTATCCTCTGTGCTACCGGCGACTCCTAATCTTCTTAGAGGGACAGGCGGCTTCTAGCCGCACGAGATTGAGCAATAACAGGTCTGTGATGCCCTTAGATGTTCTGGGCCGCACGCGCGCTACACTGAAGGAATCAGCGTGTCCTCCCTGGCCGAAAGGTCCGGGTAACCCGCTGAACCTCCTTCGTGCTAGGGATTGGGGCTTGCAATTGTTCCCCATGAACGAGGAATTCCCAGTAAGCGCGAGTCATAAGCTCGCGTTGATTACGTCCCTGCCCTTTGTACACACCGCCCGTCGCTACTACCGATTGAATGATTTAGTGAGGTCTTCGGACCGGTGGGCGCGGGGTTTCGGCCCTTCGATTCCACCGGGAAGATGCCCGAACTTGATCATTTAGAGGAAGTAAAAGTCGTAACAAGGTTTCCGTAGGTGAACCTGCGGAAGGATCATTAACGGCACCGAGAGTGACCGAACAGAGAAGGAAGGCATTAAGAAACCGAGTACGGTTGCTGGCTCTGGGGGAGTGCGTAATCTCGCTTGCGAGTGGACCGCCTTCTCGTGGAAGTACCCGTGTCTGGTCATTCATGATAATACAACCTCTACTGATGACTGAAAAATAGATGACGTCAACCTGAGGGGGGACCGGTCGGCGAAAGTCGCACCGACTCCCCCCGCATGAGGGGGAAGACGCATCATAATATGTGACCACTACTGATGACTGAAAAATAGATGACGTCAACCTGAGGGGGGACCGGTCGGCGAAAGTCGCACCGTCTCCCCCCGAATGAGGGGAAGACGCATCAAAAATTAATAAAAGGAAGGCATTAAGAATGAACCAGATGAACGGGGCTCTGCGGAAGGCGTAATCTCGCCTGTGATTGGACCGGCTCTTCCTGGCAGCGGCCGGATCTCGGAGATAACGTCGTCGGCCTGAGGTGTCCAGGTCGGCGAAGTAATCCCCCGGAGGGGGACGGCAAGACCGTCCCGCCTCGAGGTGGGAAGTAGGAGCGAAAGATGGTGAGTGGGTGCCGGCGGCACGCGGGCTCCGAGGATCCTCAGGGATCCAAGGACAACCCGCGCGACCGCGAGCACTGGGCTTAAAGCCACTTTATCTGCCCACGCAAGGCCGTTTCGGCGGCGCTTGAACGAGAGGGGAGCGCGGTCTGACCGTGCCGCTGTTCTGGGGGCAGCTCCCCCTCGAAAAATAACAACTACCTGTCCTACGGGACTAGCAGTAGCATCCTACCCGAAGCTCTGCTCGAATCTAGAGAAAAACAACCCTGAGCGGTGGATCACTCGGCTCGTGGGTCGATGAAGAACGCAGCTAATTGCGCGTCGACATGTGAACTGCAGGACACATGAACATCGACGTTTCGAACGCACATTGCGGTCCTTGGATTTCCAATCCCGGACCACGCCTGGCTGAGGGTCGGCTACATGAAACCCGTGGGCCCGCGCGGTCTTTAAGATAATAAGGGAAAGAAAGAAAGAAAGAGAAAGAAAGAAATAAAGGCACGCGAGCGGCCCTACGCTGGGGGGTCTGACGAGCCTGCACCTCGCACCGCCGGCGTCGCTCCGAGCAATCGGTGGCGGCGTCGGCGACTGCGAGGAGGTTAAGGGGAGTCAGTCGCCCTTGAAGGCTTCACAGGGTTCGGTGGAGCGAGCGGATAGACTTAGCTCGCCCTCCTCTCCTCGGCGACGGGGCCCATCCTTCCCCGATCGCGTCTGAGAAGAACTGACGCCCGGCTTGATGTGATGGGAGACAGGCAAACTCCCGAGACAGAGAGAGAGACACACACTTGCCGGGCGGGAGCGAAAGATATGACCACAATAAATAATGACCACAAAAAAAACAAAACAAAAAGAAATCAGTTCAATGAGAGAGGCTAAGCTTCCGACCGCTCACATCGGCCCGTCGGTACAAAAAACCATCTTTCCGACCTCAGATCAGGCGAGACTACCCGCTGAATTTAAGCATATTACTAGGCGGAGGAAAAGAAACTAACAAGGATTCCCCCAGTAGCTGCGAGCGAACAGGGAAGAGCCCAGCACGGAATCCCGCGCGGAGACGTGCAGGGAGATGTCGTGTGTGGGAGGTCCCACTCTCCCGGGGCGCGGTCCAGCGAGTCCAAGTCTCCCTTGAATGGGGCCATCGCCCGCAGAGGGTGCCAGGCCCGTAGGACCGCGGCCGCTCCCGGGTGGGGACTCTCCTCAGAGTCGTGTTCCTTGAGAGTGGAGCACTAAGAGGGTGGTAAACTCCATCTAAGGCTAAATATGACCACGAGACCGATAGCGAACAAGTACCGTGAGGGAAAGTTGAAAAGAACTTTGAAGAGAGAGTTCAATAGTACGTGAAACCGTTCAGGGGTAAACGGGAGAGACCCGGAAGACCGATTGGGGAGATTCAGCCCCGTCCGCGCAGTGCCGGCCCCCGGGCGGGTGCTCCCGGATGTTCCCGGCCGCCGGTCGCGCCGCGAGGCGCGCGCCGGTGCGAGTCGGGCCCACCGGCCGCTCGGGGTCTAAAGCCGCGGCCGCGGCGGGGTGCATTTCCTGCCCCTAGTAGGACGTCGGGACCCGTTGGAGGAGCAGGTCCCTCGCGGACCATTGCGGCCTAAGGCCCGGGACAGAGACCGGGGTGGCTTCCGCCGAGGCGCGGGACAAGGGCCGCCCCGGACCCCGGTACATAGCCTGGCCGCCCTCCGACGGTCTGTTTTTTCGTGGTAGCTGGCCCGCTGCCCCCGCCCTCCGCCCGCGAGGGAGGTAAGGGCGGGACGCGAGCGTCCGGTCCGCCGGGGCAAGCTC
>NW_028259364.1:27500-32500 GCF_977971745.1 Zootermopsis nevadensis | reverse complement strand
CTCAGAAGGCTGTTTCGGTGAAAGAGTCCTGCGGTAATGGCGCCTTCTTAATAATAGTAACTTGAATAAAAATAACATAAGACAACACGAATAACGGGAGTAGAAGAAGAAGAATTAGGGAGGAAGAAAGCGTAATATAGTGAAGTAGATGGTTTTGTATTCTTATGAGTTGTTTGATTTTGAGTGAGTGAGTGGGATGTGTTGTTTTGGTTGCGTCTTATGTTTTTCTTTTATGGTTCTGTTGTGTCTTATTCTTTTTGTTGTGCCCTCTAATTATTCTTTTTCTGTCTCACTGTGTTGATGTATCGCATTGTTTTGTTGTGTCTTATGTTCTTGTACCTTATTGTAGGTCACTGCCACCGGGGATAAAATCATTTGCAATCAATAACAAATAATAAAAATAATAATATGGTTAAGTATTTGTAAATCATTAAAATTGGGCTTGCGGTGCCCCGTCTCGAAAGAAATCATCGTATAGCCGTTAACGCATTAAAAGTAAGTCATGTAAGAGACTACGCCTGTGTTTGATGGGTTGTATTGGGACGGTCGCTTCCTGAGGCCAATTCAGACGGCGAGTATAGTTACGGGGCTGCTTCGAAGCACGAGACCGTGCCGTGATAGCGCCTTCCTAAGAATAAGAAATAGAACGAATATAACTTCAGCGGCTAAGTCCGAAATATTCCAAAATGCAGTAAAATATTCTTAATTGAAAAAAAATGGGCTTGCTGTGCACAATAATGCCGTTAATTGTCTAAAAATAAATTTCCGAAATTTAACTCAAAAGTCATGGCTCTGCGGCTATGTCCCGTGGTGCTTGGAACTTGAAATCAGTTCTGCGGCTATGTCCGACCGTGCGTGTTAGTTGAGTCGCTTCAGCGGCTAAGTCCGAAAATTTCCAAAATGCAGAAAAATATACATAATTGAAGAAAGTTGGCCTTGCTGTGCTTAATAATATCGTTAATAGATTAAAAATAAATTTCCGCTGTGTTAGGTGGGCCTTACTTGGACGGTACGAATTCTGCGGCTATGTCCCGTGGTGCGTGGTACTTGAAACCAGTTCTGCGGCTATGTCCGACCGTGCGTGTTAGTTGAGTCGCTTCAGCGGCTAAGTCCAAAAAATTTCCAAAATGCAGAAAAATACACATAATTGAAGAAAATTGGGCTTGCTGTGCTTAATAATATCGTTAATAGATTAAAAATAAATTTCCGCTGTGTTAGCTGGGCCTTACATGGACGGTACGAATTCTGCGGCTATGTCCCGTGGTGCGTGGTACTTGAAACCAGTTCTGCGGCTATGTCCGACCGTGCGTGTTAGTTGAGTCGCTTCAGCGGCTAAGTCCAAAAAATTTCCAAAATGCAGAAAAATACACATAATTGAAGAAAATTGGGCTTGCTGTGCTTAATAATATCGTTAATAGATTAAAAATAAATTTCCGCTGTGTTAGCTGGGCCTTACTTGGACGGTACGAATTCTGCGGCTATGTCCCGTGGTGCGTGGTACTTGAAACCAGTTCTGCGGCTATGTCCGACCGTGCGTGTTAGTTGAGTCGCTTCAGCGGCTAAGTCCGAAAATTTCCAAAATGCAGAAAAATATTCATAATTGAAGAAAGTTGGCCTTGCTGTGCATAGTAATGCCGTTAATTGACTAAAAATAAATTTCCGCTGTGTTAGGTGGGCCTTACTTGGACGGGACGAATTCTGCGGCTATGTCCCGTGGTGCGTGGTACTTGAAATCAGTTCTGCGGCTATGTCCGACCGTGCGTGTTAGTTGAGTCGCTTCAGCGGCTAAGTCCAAAAAATTTCCAAAATGCAGAAAAATACACATAATTGAAGAAAATTGGGCTTGCTGTGCTTAATAATATCGTTAATAGATTAAAAATAAATTTCCGCTGTGTTAGGTGGGCCTTACTTGGACGGTACGAATTCTGCGGCTATGTCCCGTGGTGCGTGGTACTTGAAACCAGTTCTGCGGCTATGTCCGACCGTGCGTGTTAGTTGAGTCGCTTCAGCGGCTAAGTCCGAAAATTTCCAAAATGCAGAAAAATATACATAATTGAAGAAAATTGGCCTTGCTGTGCTTAATAATGTCGTTAATAGATTAAAAATAAATTTCCGCTGTGTTAGCTGGGCCTTACTTGGACGGTACGAATTCTGCGGCTATGTCCCGTGGTGCGTGGTACTTGAAACCAGTTCTGCGGCTATGTCCGACCGTGCGTGTTAGTTGAGTCGCTTCAGCGGCTAAGTCCGAAAATTTCCAAAATGCAGAAAAATATACATAATTGAAGAAAATTGGCCTTGCTGTGCTTAATAATGTCGTTAATAGATTAAAAATAAATTTCCGCTGTGTTAGCTGGGCCTTACTTGGACGGTACGAATTCTGCGGCTATGTCCCGTGGTGCGTGGTACTTGAAACCAGTTCTGCGGCTATGTCCGACCGTGCGTGTTAGTTGAGTCGCTTCAGCGGCTAAGTCCGAAAATTTCCAAAATGCAGAAAAATATACATAATTGAAGAAAATTGGCCTTGCTGTGCTTAATAATGTCGTTAATAGATTAAAAATAAATTTCCGCTGTGTTAGCTGGGCCTTACTTGGACGGTACGAATTCTGCGGCTATGTCCCGTGGTGCGTGGTACTTGAAACCAGTTCTGCGGCTATGTCCGACCGTGCGTGTTAGTTGAGTCGCTTCAGCGGCTAAGTCCAAAAAATTTCCAAAATGCAGAAAAATACACATAATTGAAGAAAATTGGGCTTGCTGTGCTTAATAATATCGTTAATAGATTAAAAATAAATTTCCGCTGTGTTAGGTGGGCCTTACTTGGACGGTACGAATTCTGCGGCTATGTCCCGTGGTGCGTGGTACTTGAAACCAGTTCTGCGGCTATGTCCGACCGTGCGTGTTAGTTGAGTCGCTTCAGCGGCTAAGTCCAAAAAATTTCCAAAATGCAGAAAAATATACATAATTGAAGAAAGTTGGCCTTGCTGTGCATAGTAATGCCGTTAATTGACTAAAAATAAATTTCCGCTGTGTTAGCTGGGCCTTACTTGGACGGTACGAATTCTGCGGCTATGTCCCGTGGTGCGTGGTACATGAAACCAGTTCTGCGGCTATGTCCCACCGTGCGTGTTACTTGAGTCGCTTCAGCGGCTAAGTCCGAAAATTTCTAAAGTGCAGAAAAATATTAAATAAAGCGGTTATATAAGTAAGTATGTGTATGTATTCTAACATATACAAAATTTAGTATGATCGGAAATGATTAAGGAAGAGAAAAACTTAATTAAAATTTCTGGCGGCAGCCGAGGGGCCATCCGCCGGTGTCCGCGGCTCTGCCTCTTCCGTGACTGACGAATGCTGAGATAAGGGGGGTCCAGACTATAGTATATGAGCTTGGCGAGCGAGGCTCTCCTCGAGCAGGGGGAAGTCTGAGATTGGACTACCGGCCGCCGGGGACCCTGTCGCCGGCAGGCCATTCGCGCTTCCGCCCCGCGTTGGCTGAGGCAGTTTAGGGCAAGAGTGGCACAAGTGCACCGACCGCCGTTTCCTTTGGGGTCGGCGCCCGTCACCCCGCTCAGTGGCCGGCGAAGACCGGCCGAGTCTCGGGTTCGAGTCGGCACAGGACACTGAGTGCAAGAGTGACACAAGTAACGGCGTTCACGGGCGGCCTCTGGGAGATTGCCCTCAGTACCACCGGGCAACGCGGGGGACTGCAGGCCTCGACCCGCGCCGCTCGATCCCCGTTTAGGGCAAGAGTGGCACAAGTGCACCGACCGCCGTGTCCTTTGGGGTCGGCGCCCGTCACCCCGCTCAGTGGCCGGCGAAGACTGGTCGAGTCTCGGGTTCGAGTCGGCACTCGAGCCTGAGTGCAAGAGTGGCACAAGTGATGGTCTTCACGGGCGGCCTCTGGGAAGCTGCCCCTAGTACCAGCGGACAACAGCGAGGGACTGCAGGCCTCGGCCCGCGCTACTTGCGACCGTTTAGGGCAAGAGGGGCACAAGTGTATCGACCGCCGTGTAATTTGTGGTCAACCCGCGCTGTTGCCTGCGAAGACCGGCCGAGTCTCGGGTTCGAGTCGGCACAGGGCACTGAGTGCAAGAGTGACACAAGTAACGGCCTTCACGGGCGGCCTCTGGGAGATTGCCCTCAGTACCACCGGGCAACGCGGGGGACTGCAGGCCTCGTCCCGCGCCGCTCGATCCCCGTTTAGGGCAAGAGTGGCACATGTGCACCGATCGCCGTCTTCAACGGGGTCGGCGCCCGTCAACCCGCGCAGTGGCCGGCGGAGGCTCCGGTTCGAGTCGGCACTCGATTCCGAGTGCAAGAGTGGCACACGTGACGGCCTTCACGGGCGGCCTCTGGGAAGCTGCACTTAGTACCAGCGGACAACCGCGGGGGAATGCTTTCCTCGGCCCGGTGTACTTGCAACCGTTTAGTGCAAGTGGGGCACAAATGCACCGACCGCCGTGTCCATCGGGGTTGGCGCACGTCAACACGCGCGGTGTCCGGCGGAGGCTCGGGCTCGAGTCGGCCCTCGACTACGAGTGCAAGAGTGGCACATGTGACGGCCTTTACAGGTGGCTTCTGTGAGCCGGCCCTTAGTACCAGCGTGCATCCGCGGGAGACTGAAGACCTCTCCCCGCGCTGCTCGAACCCCGTTTAGGGCAAGAGGGGCACATGTGCACCGATCGCCGTCTTCATCGGGGACGGCGCCCGTCAACCCACGCAGTGGCCGGCGGAGGCTCCGGTTCGAGTCGGCACTCGATTCCGAGTGCAAGAGCGGCACACGTGACGGCCTTCACGGGCGGCCTCTGGGAAGCTGCACTTAGAACCAGCGCGCATCCGCCGGGGGACTGCTGGCCTCGGCCCGCTCTACTTGCAACCGTTTAGGGCAAGTGGAGCACAAGTGCACCGACCGCCGTGTCCATCGGGGTTGGCGCACGTCATCACGCGCGGTGTCCGGCGGAGACTCGGGCTCGAGTCGGCACTCATCTACGAGTGCAAGAGTG
>NW_028259364.1:0-15000 GCF_977971745.1 Zootermopsis nevadensis | reverse complement strand
ATTTCCAAAATGCAGAAAAATACACATAATTGAAGAAAATTGGGCTTGCTGTGCTTAATAATATCGTTAATAGATTAAAAATAAATTTCCGCTGTGTTAGCTGGGCCTTACTTGGACGGTACGAATTCTGCGGCTATGTCCGACCGTGCGTGTTAGTTGAGTCGCTTCAGCGGCTAAGTCAAAAAATTTCCAAAATGCAGAAAAATACACATAATTGAAGAAAATTGGGCTTGCTGTGCATAGTAATGCCGTTAATTGACTAAAAATAAATTTCCGCTGTGTTAGGTGGGCCTTACTTGGACGGTACGAATTCTGCGGCTATGTCCCGTGGTGCGTGGTACTTGAAACCAGTTCTGCGGCTATGAACCACCGTGCGTGTTACTTGAGTCGCTTCAGCGGCTAAGTCCGAAAATTTCCAAAATGCAGAAAAATATACATAATTGAAGAAAGTTGGCCTTGCTGTGCTTAATAATATCGTTAATAGATTAAAAATAAATTTCCGCTGTGTTAGCTGGGCCTTACTTGGACGGTACGAATTCTGCGGCTATGTCCCGTGGTGCGTGGTACTTGAAACCAGTTCTGCGGCTATGTCCGACCGTGCGTGTTAGTTGAGTCGCTTCAGCGGCTAAGTCCGAAAATTTCCAAAATGCAGAAAAATATTCATAATTGAAGAAAGTTGGCCTTGCTGTGCATAGTAATGCCGTTAATTGACTAAAAATAAATTTCCGCTGTGTTAGCTGGGCCTTACTTGGACGGTACGAATTCTGCGGCTATGTCCCGTGGTGCGTGGTACTTGAAACCAGTTCTGCGGCTATGTCCGACCGTGCGTGTTAGTTGAGTCGCTTCAGCGGCTAAGTCCAAAAAATTTCCAAAATGCAGAAAAATACACATAATTGAAGAAAATTGGGCTTGCTGTGCATAGTAATGCCGTTAATTGACTAAAAATAAATTTCCGCTGTGTTAGGTGGGCCTTACTTGGACGGTACGAATTCTGCGGCTATGTCCCGTGGTGCGTGGTACTTGAAACCAGTTCTGCGGCTATGTCCCACCGTGCGTGTTACTTGAGTCGCTTCAGCGGCTAAGTCCGAAAATTTCCAAAATGCAGAAAAATATACATAATTGAAGAAAGTTGGCCTTGCTGTGCTTAATAATATCGTTAATAGATTAAAAATAAATTTCCGCTGTGTTAGGTGGGCCTTACTTGGACGGTACGAATTCTGCGGCTATGTCCCGTGGTGCGTGGTACTTGAAACCAGTTCTGCGGCTATGTCCGACCGTGCGTGTTAGTTGAGTCGCTTCAGCGGCTAAGTCCAAAAAATTTCCAAAATGCAGAAAAATACACATAATTGAAGAAAATTGGGCTTGCTGTGCTTAATAATATCGTTAATAGATTAAAAATAAATTTCCGCTGTGTTAGCTGGGCCTTACTTGGACGGTACGAATTCTGCGGCTATGTCCCGTGGTGCGTGGTACTTGAAACCAGTTCTGCGGCTATGTCCGACCGTGCGTGTTAGTTGAGTCGCTTCAGCGGCTAAGTCCGAAAATTTCCAAAATGCAGAAAAATATTCATAATTGAAGAAAGTTGGCCTTGCTGTGCATAGTAATGCCGTTAATTGACTAAAAATAAATTTCCGCTGTGTTAGGTGGGCCTTACTTGGACGGGACGAATTCTGCGGCTATGTCCCGTGGTGCGTGGTACTTGAAATCAGTTCTGCGGCTATGTCCGACCGTGCGTGTTAGTTGAGTCGCTTCAGCGGCTAAGTCCAAAAAATTAACAAAATGCAGAAAAATATACATAATTGAAGAAAGTTGGCCTTGCTGTGCTTAATAATATCGTTAATAGATTAAAAATAAATTTCCGCTGTGTTAGGTGGGCCTTACTTGGACGGTACGAATTCTGCGGCTATGTCCCGTGGTGCGTGGTACTTGAAACCAGTTCTGCGGCTATGTCCGACCGTGCGTGTTAGTTGAGTCGCTTCAGCGGCTAAGTCCAAAAAATTTCCAAAATGCAGAAAAATACACATAATTGAAGAAAATTGGGCTTGCTGTGCTTAATAATATCGTTAATAGATTAAAAATAAATTTCCGCTGTGTTAGCTGGGCCTTACTTGGACGGTACGAATTCTGCGGCTATGTCCCGTGGTGCGTGGTACTTGAAACCAGTTCTGCGGCTATGTCCGACCGTGCGTGTTAGTTGAGTCGCTTCAGCGGCTAAGTCCAAAAAATTTCCAAAATGCAGAAAAATACACATAATTGAAGAAAATTGGGCTTGCTGTGCTTAATAATATCGTTAATAGATTAAAAATAAATTTCCGCTGTGTTAGCTGGGCCTTACTTGGACGGTACGAATTCTGCGGCTATGTCCCGTGGTGCGTGGTACTTGAAACCAGTTCTGCGGCTATGTCCGACCGTGCGTGTTAGTTGAGTCGCTTCAGCGGCTAAGTCCGAAAATTTCCAAAATGCAGAAAAATACACATAATTGAAGAAAATTGGGCTTGCTGTGCTTAATAAAATCGTTAATAGATTAAAAATAAATTACCGCTGTGTTAGCTGGGCCTTACTTGGACGGTACGAATTCTGCGGCTATGTCCCGTGGTGCGTGGTACTTGAAATCAGTTCTGCGGCTATGTCCGACCGTGCGTGTTAGTTGAGTCGCTTCAGCGGCTAAGTCCAAAAAATTTCCAAAATGCAGAAAAATACACATAATTGAAGAAAATTGGGCTTGCTGTGCTTAATAATATCGTTAATAGATTAAAAATAAATTTCCGCTGTGTTAGGTGGGCCTTACTTGGACGGTACGAATTCTGCGGCTATGTCCCGTGGTGCGTGGTACTTGAAACCAGTTCTGCGGCTATGTCCGACCGTGCGTGTTAGTTGAGTCGCTTCAGCGGCTAAGTCCAAAAAATTTCCAAAATGCAGAAAAATACACATAATTGAAGAAAATTGGGCTTGCTGTGCTTAATAATATCGTTAATAGATTAAAAATAAATTTCCGCTGTGTTAGCTGGGCCTTACTTGGACGGTACGAATTCTGCGGCTATGTCCCGTGGTGCGTGGTACTTGAAACCAGTTCTGCGGCTATGTCCGACCGTGCGTGTTAGTTGAGTCGCTTCAGCGGCTAAGTCCGAAAATTTCCAAAATGCAGAAAAATATTCATAATTGAAGAAAGTTGGCCTTGCTGTGCATAGTAATGCCGTTAATTGACTATAAATAAATTTCCGCTGTGTTAGGTGGGCCTTACTTGGACGGTACGAATTCTGCGGCTATGTCCCGTGGTGCGTGGTACTTGAAACCAGTTCTGCGGCTATGTCCGACCGTGCGTGTTAGTTGAGTCGCTTCAGCGGCTAAGTCCAAAAAATTTCCAAAATGCAGAAAAATACACATAATTGAAGAAAATTGGGCTTGCTGTGCTTAATAATATCGTTAATAGATTAAAAATAAATTTCCGCTGTGTTAGGTGGGCCTTACTTGGACGGTACGAATTCTGCGGCTATGTCCCGTGGTGCGTGGTACTTGAAACCAGTTCTGCGGCTATGTCCGACCGTGCGTGTTAGTTGAGTCGCTTCAGCGGCTAAGTCCAAAAAATTTCCAAAATGCAGAAAAATATACATAATTGAAGAAAGTTGGCCTTGCTGTGCTTAATAATATCGTTAATAGAATAAAAATAAATTTCCGCTGTGTTAGGTGGGCCTTACTTGGACGGTACGAATTCTGCGGCTATGTCCCGTGGTGCGTGGTACTTGAAACCAGTTCTGCGGCTATGTCCGACCGTGCGTGTTAGTTGAGTCGCTTCAGCGGCTAAGTCCAAAAAATTTCCAAAATGCAGAAAAATACACATAATTCAAGAAAATTGGGCTTGCTGTGCTTAATAATATCGTTAATAGATTAAAAATAAATTTCCGCTGTGTTAGCTGGGCCTTACTTGGACGGTACGAATTCTGCGGCTATGTCCCGTGGTGCGTGGTACTTGAAACCAGTTCTGCGGCTATGTCCGACCGTGCGTGTTAGTTGAGTCGCTTCAGCGGCTAAGTCCGAAAATTTCCAAAATGCAGAAAAATATACATAATTGAAGAAAGTTGGCCTTGCTGTGCTTAATAATATCGTTAATAGAATAAAAATAAATTTCCGCTGTGTTAGGTGGGCCTTACTTGGACGGTACGAATTCTGCGGCTATGTCCCGTGGTGCGTGGTACTTGAAACCAGTTCTGCGGCTATGTCCCACCGTGCGTGTTACTTGAGTCGCTTCAGCGGCTAAGTCCGAAAATTTCCAAAATGCAGAAAAATATTCATAATTGAAGAAAGTTGGCCTTGCTGTGCATAGTAATGCCGTTAATTGACTAAAAATAAATTTCCGCTGTGTTAGCTGGGCCTTACTTGGACGGTACGAATTCTGCGGCTATGTCCCGTGGTGCGTGGTACTTGAAACCAGTTCTGCGGCTATGTCCGACCGTGCGTGTTAGTTGAGTCGCTTCAGCGGCTAAGTCCAAAAAATTTCCAAAATGCAGAAAAATACACATAATTGAAGAAAATTGGGCTTGCTGTGCTTAATAATATCGTTAATAGATTAAAAATAAATTTCCGCTGTGTTAGCTGGGCCTTACTTGGACGGTACGAATTCTGCGGCTATGTCCCGTGGTGCGTGGTACTTGAAATCAGTTCTGCGGCTATGTCCCACCGTGCGTGTTACTTGAGTCGCTTCAGCGGCTAAGTCCGAAAATTTCCAAAATGCAGAAAAATATACATAATTGAAGAAAGTTGGCCTTGCTGTGCTTAATAATATCGTTAATAGATTAAAAATAAATTTCCGCTGTGTTAGGTGGGCCTTAATTGGACGGTACGAATTCTGCGGCTATGTCCCGTGGTGCGTGGTACTTGAAACCAGTTCTGCGGCTATGTCCGACCGTGCGTGTTAGTTGAGTCGCTTCAGCGGCTAAGTCCGAAAATTTCCAAAATGCAGAAAAATATTCATAATTGAAGAAAGTTGGCCTTGCTGTGCATAGTAATGCCGTTAATTGACTAAAAATAAATTTCCGCTGTGTTAGGTGGGCCTTACTTGGACGGTACGAATTCTGCGGCTATGTCCCGTGGTGCGTGGTACTTGAAACCAGTTCTGCGGCTATGTCCGACCGTGCGTGTTAGTTGAGTCGCTTCAGCGGCTAAGTCCAAAAAATTTCCAAAATGCAGAAAAATACACATAATTGAAGAAAATTGGGCTTGCTGTGCTTAATAAAATCGTTAATAGATTAAAAATAAATTACCGCTGTGTTAGGTGGGCCTTACTTGGACGGTACGAATTCTGCGGCTATGTCCCGTGGTGCGTGGTACTTGAAATCAGTTCTGCGGCTATGTCCCACCGTGCGTGTTACTTGAGTCGCTTCAGCGGCTAAGTCCGAAAATTTCCAAAATGCAGAAAAATATACATAATTGAAGAAAGTTGGCCTTGCTGTGCTTAATAATATCGTTAATAGATTAAAAATAAATTTCCGCTGTGTTAGGTGGGCCTTACTTGGACGGTACGAATTCTGCGGCTATGTCCCGTGGTGCGTGGTACTTGAAACCAGTTCTGCGGCTATGTCCGACCGTGCGTGTTAGTTGAGTCGCTTCAGCGGCTAAGTCCAAAAAATTTCCAAAATGCAGAAAAATACACATAATTGAAGAAAATTGGGCTTGCTGTGCTTAATAAAATCGTTAATAGATTAAAAATAAATTACCGCTGTGTTAGGTGGGCCTTACTTGGACGGTACGAATTCTGCGGCTATGTCCCGTGGTGCGTGGTACTTGAAATCAGTTCTGCGGCTATGTCCCACCGTGCGTGTTACTTGAGTCGCTTCAGCGGCTAAGTCCGAAAATTTCCAAAATGCAGAAAAATATTCATAATTGAAGAAAGTTGGCCTTGCTGTGCATAGTAATGCCGTTAATTGACTAAAAATAAATTTCCGCTGTGTTAGCTGGGCCTTACTTGGACGGTACGAATTCTGCGGCTATGTCCCGTGGTGCGTGGTACTTGAAACCAGTTCTGCGGCTATGTCCGACCGTGCGTGTTAGTTGAGTCGCTTCAGCGGCTAAGTCCAAAAAATTTCCAAAATGCAGAAAAATACACATAATTGAAGAAAATTGGGCTTGCTGTGCATAGTAATGCCGTTAATTGACTAAAAATAAATTTCCGCTGTGTTAGCTGGGCCTTACTTGGACGGTACGAATTCTGCGGCTATGTCCCGTGGTGCGTGGTACTTGAAACCAGTTCTGCGGCTATGTCCGACCGTGCGTGTTAGTTGAGTCGCTTCAGCGGCTAAGTCCAAAAAATTTCCAAAATGCAGAAAAATACACATAATTGAAGAAAATTGGGCTTGCTGTGCATAGTAATGCCGTTAATTGACTAAAAATAAATTTCCGCTGTGTTAGGTGGGCCTTACTTGGACGGTACGAATTCTGCGGCTATGTCCCGTGGTGCGTGGTACTTGAAACCAGTTCTGCGGCTATGTCCCACCGTGCGTGTTACTTGAGTCGCTTCAGCGGCTAAGTCCGAAAATTTCCAAAATGCAGAAAAATATACATAATTGAAGAAAGTTGGCCTTGCTGTGCTTAATAATATCGTTAATAGATTAAAAATAAATTTCCGCTGTGTTAGGTGGGCCTTACTTGGACGGTACGAATTCTGCGGCTATGTCCCGTGGTGCGTGGTACTTGAAACCAGTTCTGCGGCTATGTCCGACCGTGCGTGTTAGTTGAGTCGCTTCAGCGGCTAAGTCCAAAAAATTTCCAAAATGCAGAAAAATACACATAATTGAAGAAAATTGGGCTTGCTGTGCATAGTAATGCCGTTAATTGACTAAAAATAAATTTCCGCTGTGTTAGCTGGGCCTTACTTGGACGGTACGAATTCTGCGGCTATGTCCCGTGGTGCGTGGTACTTGAAACCAGTTCTGCGGCTATGTCCCACCGTGCGTGTTACTTGAGTCGCTTCAGCGGCTAAGTCCGAAAATTTCCAAAATGCAGAAAAATATACATAATTGAAGAAAGTTGGCCTTGCTGTGCTTAATAATATCGTTAATAGATTAAAAATAAATTTCCGCTGTGTTAGGTGGGCCTTACTTGGACGGTACGAATTCTGCGGCTATGTCCCGTGGTGCGTGGTACTTGAAACCAGTTCTGCGGCTATGTCCGACCGTGCGTGTTAGTTGAGTCGCTTCAGCGGCTAAGTCCAAAAAATTTCCAAAATGCAGAAAAATACACATAATTGAAGAAAATTGGGCTTGCTGTGCATAGTAATGCCGTTAATTGACTAAAAATAAATTTCCGCTGTGTTAGCTGGGCCTTACTTGGACGGTACGAATTCTGCGGCTATGTCCCGTGGTGCGTGGTACTTGAAACCAGTTCTGCGGCTATGTCCCACCGTGCGTGTTACTTGAGTCGCTTCAGCGGCTAAGTCCGAAAATTTCTAAAGTGCAGAAAAATATTAAATAAAGCGGTTATATAAGTAAGTATGTGTATGTATTCTAACATATACAAAATTTAGTATGATCGGAAATGATTAAGGAAGAGAAAAACTTAATTAAAATTTCTGGCGGCAGCCGAAGGGCCATCCGCCGGTGTCCGCGGCTCTGCCTCTTCCGTGACTGACGAATGCTGAGATAAGGGGGGTCCAGACTATAGTATATGAGCTTGGCGAGCGAGGCTCTCCTCGAGCAGGGGGAAGTCTGAGATTGGACTACCGGCCGCCGGGGACACTGTCGCCGGCAGGCCATTCGCGCTTCCGCCCCGCGTTGGCTGAGGCAGTTTAGGGCAAGAGTGGCACAAGTGCACCGACCGCCGTGTCCTTTGGGGTCGGCGCCCGTCACCCCGCTCAGTGGCCGGCGAAGACCGGCCGAGTCTCGGGTTCGAGTCGGCACAGGACACTGAGTGCAAGAGTGACACAAGTAACGGCGTTCACGGGCGGCCTCTGGGAGATTGCCCTCAGTACCACCGGGCAACGCGGGGGACTGCAGGCCTCGACCCGCGCCGCTCGATCCCCGTTTAGGGCAAGAGTGGCACAAGTGCACCGACCGCCGTGTCCTTTGGGGTCGGCGCCCGTCACCCCGCTCAGTGGCCGGCGAAGACTGGTCGAGTCTCGGGTTCGAGTCGGCACTCGAGCCTGAGTGCAAGAGTGGCACAAGTGATGGTCTTCACGGGCGGCCTCTGGGAAGCTGCCCCTAGTACCAGCGGACAACAGCGAGGGACTGCAGGCCTCGGCCCGCGCTACTTGCGACCGTTTAGGGCAAGAGGGGCACAAGTGTATCGACCGCCGTGTAATTTGTGGTCAACCCGCGCTGTTGCCTGCGAAGACCGGCCGAGTCTCGGGTTCGAGTCGGCACAGGGCACTGAGTGCAAGAGTGACACAAGTAACGGCCTTCACGGGCGGCCTCTGGGAGATTGCCCTCAGTACCACCGGGCAACGCGGGGGACTGCAGGCCTCGTCCCGCGCCGCTCGATCCCCGTTTAGGGCAAGAGTGGCACATGTGCACCGATCGCCGTCTTCAACGGGGTCGGCGCCCGTCAACCCGCGCAGTGGCCGGCGGAGGCTCCGGTTCGAGTCGGCACTCGATTCCGAGTGCAAGAGTGGCACACGTGACGGCCTTCACGGGCGGCCTCTGGGAAGCTGCACTTAGTACCAGCGGACAACCGCGGGGGAATGCTTTCCTCGGCCCGGTGTACTTGCAACCGTTTAGTGCAAGTGGGGCACAAATGCACCGACCGCCGAGTCCATCGGGGTTGGCGCACGTCAACACGCGCGGTGTCCGGCGGAGGCTCGGGCTCGAGTCGGCCCTCGACTACGAGTGCAAGAGTGGCACATGTGACGGCCTTTACAGGTGGCTTCTGTGAGCCGGCCCTTAGTACCAGCGTGCATCCGCGGGAGACTGAAGACCTCTCCCCGCGCTGCTCGAACCCCGTTTAGGGCAAGAGGGGCACATGTGCACCGATCGCCGTCTTCATCGGGGACGGCGCCCGTCAACCCACGCAGTGGCCGGCGGAGGCTCCGGTTCGAGTCGGCACTCGATTCCGAGTGCAAGAGCGGCACACGTGACGGCCTTCACGGGCGGCCTCTGGGAAGCTGCACTTAGAACCAGCGCGCATCCGCCGGGGGACTGCTGGCCTCGGCCCGCTCTACTTGCAACCGTTTAGGGCAAGTGGAGCACAAGTGCACCGACCGCCGTGTCCATCGGGGTTGGCGCACGTCATCACGCGCGGTGTCCGGCGGAGACTCGGGCTCGAGTCGGCACTCATCTACGAGTGCAAGAGTGGCACATGTGAAGGCCTTAACGGGCGGCCTCTGGGAAGCTGCACTTAGAACGAGCGCGCATCCGCCGGGGACTGAATTCCTCTCCCCGCGCTGCTCGAACCCCGTTTAGGGCATGGGGGGCACATGTGCACCGATCGCCGTCTTCATCGGGGTCGGCGCCCGTCAACCCACGCAGTGGCCGGCGGAGGCTCCGGTTCGAGTCGGCACTCGATTCCGAGTGCAAGAGTGGCACAAGTGATGGCCTTCACGGGCGGCCTCTCGGAAGCTGCACTTAGAACGAGCGCGCATCCGCCGGGGACTGAATTCCTCTCCCCGCGCTGCTCGAACCCCGTTTAGGGCAAGAGGGGCACAAGTGTACAGAAGTCCGTCTCCTGGGGAATCGCGTGCTCGGCTGCCCTCAATGGACAGGCAGAAGCAGGGGTCTGCTCGTAGGTGACTCGGCACTCGAGTGCAAGATTGGCGCAAGTGACGACTTCTCGTGCGGTCACGGTGAGGCTGCCGGCGGTGTCTCTGGCTTCTGCCGCATATATATTCCCGTCCGTGCCCTCCACGTCTTCAGATTTCAAAGTCCCATCCGTGCGTGTTAGGTAGGCCGATTTTAGGGGACCTGCCGCTCGCATTCGGCCGGGTCGCGCTCTCTGAGGCTCAGACGTTACGAGTCTCCCCTGAAAACGCCGCGCTGGCACCTTATTTTGTAGGAAAATTTCACACTTCCTCTAGTTGAACTAACGGATGCGTCGCTGATAAATTGGCCCTTTTTCCGCATAAGACGATTCCTGAGCCTTGGGTGGTGTCTGGATACATCAGGAGGACACAACTGACGGAAGAAAAGCCCGGGTCCGTCCTCCGCCCGGCAGGGGAACGATTTTACGAAAAAGGCCGGCTTCGTTCCCCTTCCCGGCAAGCAGCAGGTGGACGATTTTACGAGAAAGACCGGGTTCGTCCACCTTCCCGGCAAGCAACAGGGGAACGATTTTACGAAGAAGGCCGGCTTCGTTCCCCTTTCCGGCAAGCAACAGGAGGACGATTTGACGTTAAAGACCGGGTTCGTCCTCCTTCCCGGCAAGCGACAGGGGAACGATTTTACGAAAAAGGCCGGCTTCGTTCCCCTTCCCGGCAAGCAGCAGGTGGACGATTTGACGATAAAGACCGGGTTCGTCCACCTTCCCGGCAAGCAACAGGGGAACGATTTTACGAAAAAGACCGGCTTCGTTCCCCTTCCCGGCAAGCAGCAGGTGGACGATTTTACGAGAGAGACCGGGTTCGTCCACCTTCCCGGCAAGCAACAGGGGAACGATTTTACGAAAAAGGCCGGCTTCGTTCCCCTTTCCGGCAAGCAACAGGAGGACGATTTGACGATAAAGACCGGGTTCGTCCTCCTTCCCGGCAAGCAACAGGGGAACGATTTTACGAAAAAGGCCGGCTTCGTTCCCCTTCCCGGCAACCAGCAGGTGGACGATTTGACGATAAAGACCGGGTTCGTCCACCTTCCCGGCAAGCAACAGGGGAACGATTTTACGAAAAAGACCGGCTTCGTTCCCCTTCCCGGCAAGCAGCAGGTGGACGATTTTACGAGAGAGACCGGGTTCGTCCACCTTCCCGGCAAGCAACAGGGGAACGATTTTACGAAAAAGGCCGGCTTCGTTCCCCTTTCCGGCAAGCAACAGGAGGACGATTTGACGATAAAGACCGGGTTCGTCCTCCTTCCCGGCAAGCAACAGGGGAACGATTTTACGAAAAAGGCCGGCTTCGTTCCCCTTCCCGGCAAACCCTTCGCCACCGCGATGCCGCGGCCCTCTGTCCCCCGGACACGGTCTATAGGCGGCGTATCGTGGACACACTGCAACCGACTCACTCGTAGTCCGGGCGCGTGCTAGACTCGCGATGCCAAACGGCGCTTCGGCGCTTATGCATGTCGAGTGAAGAGAGGGAAGGGTGCCCTAATGGCACCACGGTTCTGGGGGCGCTCACGTGGCGTCCCCCTAACGGCACGAAGTGGCCCCTGCTCGCAGGGGCGCACGGAGTGCGAGCGTTGAAGTATGAACTGGACCCCCTCGCCGGACCCATCCGGGACCGCGTGGAGGGGGAGAAACGAGCTCCAAGTGAGTCTTCGGTTCCCTGGTTGATCCTGCCAGTAGTCATATGCTTGTCTCAAAGATTAAGCCATGCATGTCTCAGTGCAAGCCAAATTAAGGTGAAACCGCGAATGGCTCATTAAATCAGTTATGGTTCCTTAGATGGTGGACAGTTACTTGGATAACTGTGGTAATTCTAGAGCTAATACATGCAACCGAGTCCCGACCGGAGACGGTCGGGACGCTTTTATTAGATCAAAACCAATCGGTCGCTCACGCGGCCGTTTGCCTTGGTGACTCTGAATAAATGGAGGCGGATCGCACGGTCTACGAACCGGCGACGCATCTTTCAAATGTCTGCCTTATCAACTGTCGATGGTAGGCTCTGCGCCTACCATGGTTGTAACGGGTAACGGGGAATCAGGGTTCGATTCCGGAGAGGGAGCCTGAGAAACGGCTACCACATCCAAGGAAGGCAGCAGGCGCGCAAATTACCCACTCCCGGCACGGGGAGGTAGTGACGAAAAATAACGATACGGGACTCATCCGAGGCCCCGTAATCGGAATGAGTACACTCTAAAGACTTTAACGAGTATCCATTGGAGGGCAAGTCTGGTGCCAGCAGCCGCGGTAATTCCAGCTCCAATAGCGTATATTAAAGCTGTTGCGGTTAAAAAGCTCGTAGTCGGACTTGTGTCCCACGCTGCCGGTTCACCGCCCGTCGGTGTCTAACTGGCACGCACGTGCGGACGTCCTGCCGGTGGCCCGAGCCGGCGCCCGCGGGCGATGGGGGCGGCGACGCTCCCACGCCTCGGGTCGTCTCGGGGAGGGCCTACACAATCCCGTCGCGGTGCTCTTGACCGAGTGTCACGATGGGCCGGCACTTTTACTTTGAACAAATTAGAGTGCTTAAAGCAGGCAGCAGCCGCCTGAATACCGAGTGCATGGAATAATGGAATAGGACCTCGGTTCTATTTTGTTGGTTTTCGGAAGCCCCGAGGTAATGATCAAAAGGGACAGACGGGGGCATTCGTATTGCGACGTTAGAGGTGAAATTCTTGGATCGTCGCAAGACGGACAGAAGCGAAAGCATTTGCCAAGAATGTTTTCTCTGATCAAGAACGAAAGTTAGAGGTTCGAAGGCGATCAGATACCGCCCTAGTTCTAACCATAAACGATGCCAGCCAGCAATCCGCCGAAGTTCCTCCGATGACTCGGCGGGCGGCTTCCGGGAAACCAAAGCTTTTGGGTTCCGGGGGAAGTATGGTTGCAAAGCTGAAACTTAAAGGAATTGACGGAAGGGCACCACCAGGAGTGGAGCCTGCGGCTTAATTTGACTCAACACGGGAAACCTCACCAGGCCCAGACACCGGGAGGATTGACAGATTGAGAGCTCTTTCTTGATTCGGTGGGTGGTGGTGCATGGCCGTTCTTAGTTGGTGGAGCGATTTGTCTGGTTAATTCCGATAACGAACGAGACTCTAGCCTGCTAAATAGTCGCATCCGGTATCCTCTGTGCTACCGGCGACTCCTAATCTTCTTAGAGGGACAGGCGGCTTCTAGCCGCACGAGATTGAGCAATAACAGGTCTGTGATGCCCTTAGATGTTCTGGGCCGCACGCGCGCTACACTGAAGGAATCAGCGTGTCCTCCCTGGCCGAAAGGTCCGGGTAACCCGCTGAACCTCCTTCGTGCTAGGGATTGGGGCTTGCAATTGTTCCCCATGAACGAGGAATTCCCAGTAAGCGCGAGTCATAAGCTCGCGTTGATTACGTCCCTGCCCTTTGTACACACCGCCCGTCGCTACTACCGATTGAATGATTTAGTGAGGTCTTCGGACCGGTGGGCGCGGGGTTTCGGCCCTTCGATTCCACCGGGAAGATGCCCGAACTTGATCATTTAGAGGAAGTAAAAGTCGTAACAAGGTTTCCGTAGGTGAACCTGCGGAAGGATCATTAACGGCACCGAGAGTGACCGAACAGAGAAGGAAGGCATTAAGAAACCGAGGACGGTTGCTGGCTCTGGGGGAGTGCGTAATCTCGCTTGCGAGTGGACCGCCTTCTCGTGGAAGTACCCGTGTCTGGTCATTCATGATAATACAACCTCTACTGATGACTGAAAAATAGATGACGTCAACCTGAGGGGGGACCGGTCGGCGAAAGTCGCACCGACTCCCCCCGCATGAGGGGGAAGACGCATCATAATATGTGACCACTACTGATGACTGAAAAATAGATGACGTCAACCTGAGGGGGGACCGGTCGGCGAAAGTCGCACCGTCTCCCCCCGAATGAGGGGAAGACGCATCAAAAATTAATAAAAGGAAGGCATTAAGAATGAACCAGATGAACGGGGCTCTGCGGAAGGCGTAATCTCGCCTGTGATTGGACCGGCTCTTCCTGGCAGCGGCCGGATCTCGGAGATAACGTCGTCGGCCTGAGGTGTCCAGGTCGGCGAAGTAATCCCCCGGAGGGGGACGGCAAGACCGTCCCGCCTCGAGGTGGGAAGTAGGAGCGAAAGATGGTGAGTGGGTGCCGGCGGCACGCGGGCTCCGAGGATCCTCAGGGATCCAAGGACAACCCGCGCGACCGCGAGCACTGGGCTTAAAGCCACTTTATCTGCCCACGCAAGGCCGTTTCGGCGGCGCTTGAACGAGAGGGGAGCGCGGTCTGACCGTGCCGCTGTTCTGGGGGCAGCTCCCCCTCGAAAAATAACAACTACCTGTCCTACGGGACTAGCAGTAGCATCCTACCCGAAGCTCTGCTCGAATCTAGAGAAAAACAACCCTGAGCGGTGGATCACTCGGCTCGTGGGTCGATGAAGAACGCAGCTAATTGCGCGTCGACATGTGAACTGCAGGACACATGAACATCGACGTTTCGAACGCACATTGCGGTCCTTGGATTTCCAATCCCGGACCACGCCTGGCTGAGGGTCGGCTACATGAAACCCGTGGGCCCGCGCGGTCTTTAAGATAATAAGGGAAAGAAAGAAAGAAAGAAAGAGAAAGAAAGAAATAAAGGCACGCGAGCGGCCCTACGCTGGGGGGTCTGACGAGCCTGCACCTCGCACCGCCGGCGTCGCTCCGAGCAATCGGTGGCGGCGTCGGCGACTGCGAGGAGGTTAAGGGGAGTCAGTCGCCCTTGAAGGCTTCACAGGGTTCGGTGGAGCGAGCGGATAGACTTAGCTCGCCCTCCTCTCCTCGGCGACGGGGCCCATCCTTCCCCGATCGCGTCTGAGAAGAACTGACGCCCGGCTTGATGTGATGGGAGACAGGCAAACTCCCGAGACAGAGAGAGAGACACACACTTGCCGGGCGGGAGCGAAAGATATGACCACAATAAATAATGACCACAAAAAAAACAAAACAAAAAGAAATCAGTTCAATGAGAGAGGCTAAGCTTCCGACCGCTCACATCGGCCCGTCGGTACAAGAAACCATCTTTCCGACCTCAGATCAGGCGAGACTACCCGCTGAATTTAAGCATATTACTAGGCGGAGGAAAAGAAACTAACAAGGATTCCCCCAGTAGCTGCGAGCGAACAGGGAAGAGCCCAGCACGGAATCCCGCGCGGAGACGTGCAGGGAGATGTCGTGTGTGGGAGGTCCCACTCTCCCGGGGCGCGGTCCAGCGAGTCCAAGTCTCC
>NW_028259363.1:0-51929 GCF_977971745.1 Zootermopsis nevadensis | reverse complement strand
CAGTCTTAACGCTTTCGGAGAAGACGGAAGAGCTATGTACCATTGTCATCCGCGTGTGATTAACACGAACACACTAAGAAGTCGCTTTCGGGCTACTGTATTCGGCGTGTACCTCGTTTCAATGTGTTCGAGTGTCTTGTTCGGTTGTTATTCAAACCAGATTGTGATAGGAGACTTTGACGTGAAAATTACACAGATTTATCAAGATTTCAAAAATTAAGTGTTGTAAAAAATGTGTAGAATTTTCTATCAGTTTAACTAATCACCGGTATTTGGATTACGCCGAAAACGATGTGTATTCAGAAACACACTGTAGTCGAGAGCAAGTTTATTAGTCGGTTTTGTTTATATTTTATCGATGACTTGCACTTTTAATCAATGGAATTAGCTTAATAATGCTATATTTAAGACTTAATTTAATACGTGTATAATATAAATGAGTCTTAACTTAAAACGTTTGAAATATAAATTATAAGAACTGATTAGTCCTATACGTTTTCTCCTAAATTAATGAAGAGTTTCAAATACCAGTGAATTTTTATTTCAACATTTAATTAAAAAAACTGATGACACGTAGGTCCATAAGAATCTGAAAATATTTATTTCAAGTCATTCGAACTTTCAAACAATGAAGAACTTAGACTTGACTCACGGACGAGTATAGACTTAATCGTGGAGTAGATAGAAGTAGTTTTATATACCGAAAATTAATAACTTGAATATCTGGTTCTAATTTAAATAGGATGCCAACATTAAAATATTTATTTCAGTCACTATGCAGGTGTTTGTTAATAAATATTATAGTAGTTTTGCCTTGAAATGAGTTGGCTAATCATTTAGAATAACATTTTGCTATCTTCCTCGTTTTTTAATATAAGCATTACAAGTGTCTGAGTTTCAGTAGCCAATATTGTAAGTGAAAGAACTTAAGAGTTGGCTGAGAACATAAAGATCTTAAATACATGGAATCAATTCAACCTCGAGATTCCTCAGTCGCCCAAGCGAGTTGTTATTTCGGTTACGTCATTGCAGTGCATCGAACTCTACTCAAATTAGGTGAATACCTGCTTAATTTAAGTGAAAATAATGTCAAATACTTGCTCAGTTTTGATTTATTCTTTTCAAATACATGTTCATGTACTTGTAAATCTTAACAAAAGCCTGCTGAAGTAAGGTGAATATCTATCATATAATTGCAAAGTTAAGTGAATGCCTCAAATATCTGCTCAAGTTGAACAAAATCCACTCTCAAGTATTTGAGAGATAGTCATCTGACTATCTCTCAAATACTTGAGCGATTTAGGTGAATATCTTACAGACACTTCCATGATTTGAGTAAGTACATTTTAAATTACGCGTTAATAAAGATGGAACTTACTTATATACTTACTTAAGTTACGTGAATGTCTCTTAAATACCAGCGGGTGATTTTAAAATATATAAAGTTTTCACTGTGCCCCAACATGCAGAAATATAGAGGTGAGTAGTTATTTCTATATATTTCGGCCGTTTTACGTCCATGGAAATGAATACATTTAATTAGAAAACACTTTAAATTAGTAAAATTTCCTCTAAAACATTAATACCTTAATAGGTCTCTTATTAATGACGTAGTATGTTTCTTACCGATTAACTGGAAAGTAAATCGAGTAGCGATAAATTGTACGATACTATGTCAAAAGATTGGAACATAAGTTTATCGACACCAGTTATTCGATTAAAAGCAAACGTCGATAGATTATCGTATGAAAATTTCTGTTGAGCTTTGGTTCCTGTATTTTAAGGAAGAGAGACGAACTATTACCTAGATCTTTGATCGATGTTACCTACGTCAATGTTAATACGTATTTCTCTATCTCTCTCTTACCCTGTTAATCATAGTTACCCGAATTTCCGTAAGCCCACCACATTTATATCTTATTTAGAAGTCAGTTATATATTAAATTAATTCGGTTTTGTCCGTCTAATCACAATTATGTTTAAGATTTACAAATAAGATAATTAAAATATAATTTTATGTTCCACATCGAATAATCGATTTACATTTGGAACATTCGATTATTCGATGTGGAACATAAAATGATATTTTAATTATCTTTTTTGTAAATTTTAAACATAATTGTGATTAGACTGACAAAACCGAATAATTAATTTAATATTTGATTCACAATATGACGCAATTATACTATCTTGTCAGTTATATATTTTATTTATACTTTAATTGAAAACCTTTTACCGTGTAAAAAAGTGTACATGTTTAAAGCCAAATTTTTATTTTTACTGAAAGCTAATTTTTATGTTAGATCTAAATAGACCTCATAAGGGCGCTTCTCGTACACTGGTCACTGGTAGACGACAACACGCTCTCGTCTGTCAGTCGTTAGGAGTAAAAACTAAATTTAGTCGAGTCCCTTGTCCGCGCAGTCTCTGGTACTCTATATCGTGAGGTCGATTCCCATTGGGGGCAATGTGTTTGTGTGGTATGAAATTATAAGCATTAAGAGGGACGGACATCTCATCTGAAGAGTCCGTCTACCTTTATGAGTGTGGATTATAAAACTGGGAAACCTATATGGTCAGCAGGCCTACCGCTGAACCAAGAACACGTAAAATTTGCTGCTTAGACTAACTAATCTACAACATTGCTCAGTCTTTCTTAACCTGTACTAACCTTTAGCAATAGACAGTTCACACAAATACGGTATATTTTTCTAATTTACATTTTCTAATCAATCTCTTCATCCAATTCGATTACGGGTATGAAAATTTATTTCATTTTCGATACCGGTATTATTATCAGCGATTAATATCGAATCCAGAATTCATCGATACTATTCACGAAATGTTCCGATGTCTCGCATAACGGCCTGTGTCCAAAACGATATAATTCCGGTACAAACACGTCCGTATAATGACAAACCTTGGCCTCGTAACTGGAGTAGAGCAAATATCCAGAACGTCATTTTAGTTAAATATTAGCTGCCAGTGTCTCAGACAATAGCCCAACATAACACCAGAGTACAGTTACAGAAAATCAATGGCGGTCAGTCACTTCTAGACAGGAAAACATTCAATTCTGTCCAAAAGTGAGACTTCCGTGGTTATTTAATAGCCTGTATCTCAGTCGTTGTGCTGTGTCCATCTTAATAATTTAAGGATAACGAAAGAAAACATCTGCACGGGCAGTTATGAAGAGGGAGGATGTTGGATCCATAACCCTGCCCCCTGCCGATAAATAAGTTATTGTTTATAGCCGTCCTGGGGCCAAATTTTCGCCCTATTTGTAGATGATCTGTTTTTCTTTGTGTTAATGGACCACATGATGATTTCACTCCTCGTGCTGTCTGATGATTATCATGCGTGGAGTTATGACAGTGGCAGTAAGTAGGGTGGTGATCAGAGGAGCGTGGCCGAATTATTGCAACACATTTCACCGCTTAGTGGTGTTGCCAAGAGCCGCTTGGCGATACAAGTTGCCAGTCTGGCAAATTATTCCTCGCTTTTTGCAATGGTCTGAGGAGAGGCAGCATGAAGTGAAGGACCTCCCATTGGAGATATTAGTATTTTTGAAGCAAGGCGAGAGAAAAATGAATAATGCTTCAGATTCGTTCAGAAGCTTTGAGAATGAAATCTTAATATTATGCGTTTATTTCATCAACTTTATACAAATAACTAACTAACTAGATGGCTTACGGAACCCCAAGGTTCATCACCGAATTAACCAAAGCCCTCCACCGGACCCTGCCCTGGGCCAACAAAATCCAGTCTCCTTCAACTCCTATCTCCCATAGATCCCGCCTGAGATTATCCTCCCATCTACGTCTAGGTCTCCCCAGCGGTCTCTTCCCCTCAGGCTTCCCAAATAGTGGACCCAACCAACCAGATAGCTTATGAAACCCGAAGGTTCATCACCGAACTAACCAAAGCCCTCCACCGGACCCAGTCTCCTTCAACTCCTATCTCCCATAGATCCCGCCTGAGATTATCCTCCCATCTACGTCTAGGTCTCCCCAGCGGTCTCTTCCCCTCAGGCTTCCCAAACAGTGGACCCAACCAACCAAATGGCTTATGAAACCCGAAGGTTCATCACCGAACTAACCAAAGCCCTCCACCGGACCCAGTCTCCTTCAACTCCTATCTCCCATAGATCTCGCCTGAGATTATCGTCCCATCTACGTCTAGGTCTCCCCAGCGGTCTCTTCCCCTCAGGCTTCCCAAATAGTGGACCCAACCAACCAGATGGCTTACGGAACCCGAAGGTTCATCACCGAATTAACCAAAGCCCTCCACCGGACCCTGTCCTGGGCCAACAAAATGCAGTCTCCTTCGACTCCTATCTCCCATAGATCCCGCCTGACATTATCCTCCCATCTACGTCTAGGTCTCCCCAGCGGTCTCTTCCCCTCAGGCTTCCCAACCAATATCCAGTGAATAACTCTTTTAAAATGTGTTTAGTATGCAGTTATGATTAAATCATACAATGAATCTAATTATATTTATATATTTTGTAACACTCGCTGATAAAGAAAGATGAATTGTTTAAGCCACTCTTGCAAGGAGGTGACTGGTGGTCGTGCGGGCGCAGATAAAACGCAGGAGCACAGCTTCTGCGTGGATATTAATGAGGGGACAAATTGTGTTAAAGAGCGGTCGGGGGTGGATTCAGTTGAAATCCGATTAGTGACATCTAGCTGCCCCGAGCCATGTGTTGTTTTGGTAGGGGCCTCGTTTCCTGGTGGCGTGATCTCTCCGCCACGTAATTTATGCCTGTCGCTAATTCTTATCAATGACTATAAATTTATATAACTCTCGAAACTGGGTCGTGTTGCTTATGTTTCAGTATCTTCCAAAAGCATTTCGGGGTCTCATTCACGGAGAAATTGTGTCATCGTTAACTCTAACGCCACTGCAAACTTTACTGGTATTAATCACTTCACGATATTCCGTGTCGTTTTTTAAACCAATGGTTTGTGTTATCAGTAACGTGTGGCATTGTTCCAAACCTCAGCCACTGTAACCCAGTTCTGATTTTCAGAACCTGTGATTAGGATTAAAGTATATTGTATTAATCTATTTCTCGGTCTAGTGTCTTCCCATGAGTTGTGAAAATTTCTTGGTTCCAAATCTGTGTTAGGGCCTGTATATTCTACCAAACCCAGTGTTCTCTTTGTAGAATATAGGGCGATATATAAGTCTAAAAATAATCAGTACTCAGAACTAGCTGGTTTGGAAATAAATCCGATTATTACGGACGTGCATGTATCCATATTACGACACTTCTTAGTACCCGGGATATTCTGGGTTTAAATATCAGACGGCTTTCCCGACCGAGGGTTTTGTGATTTTACTCAGTTACTTAAGTTACGCCTTTTACCACCAATGCCTTTCACGTCCTTCGTAAATCGCCATCTAAAACACATTGTATACCCAAAATTTTATTTTGTATAACGTGTGAGTTTGAGAAGACTTCGTTGAATAAACAAAGACTGAAAATCCGCTAAATTTGTAACTTTAGGAAAAAAAATTCGTAGAATAAATCCTGTTTGAAACAACATTGAGTTTTCCTCCGGGGGCTTCCCCGGTTTCTCCGTGGCATCCCAACAATTACTCCATTCACACAGAAGAAGGCAATGGCAAACCACTTCTGGATCATCTGCCAATAACGTATATGAACAGGTCCCAGTCCGAGAAAAGGATGGAAGGATCCTGTTCATTTGGACCTGTCGTCAGACAGAACACTAAATAAATAAAATAAAATAAATAAATAAATAATTTGTCTGTACGTGAAAGTATACAAGCATAATTTTCGTAAGACTTCATCATATGAAAAATATATGTGAATCTTACAAACTATTTATGTAATAATCGTGGTTGTCAATAAATATTTAATGATGTTTAGTTATAGCTAAACGTAATACTAAATGTGATAAAAATGAATTTCTAATCTCGTCTAAGGCCGAAACTAACAATACCGTCGACAGTCCAGGATCCCACGCGCGTACGCACGCAAAACTTTGACTATTAATGTAGACCGGGAAAGCAGAGATGTTGTCGCCGTCCACCGTCGCGTTCTTCCCCGCCACAGCGCGTCGGTACCTCGCCCGTTCCAGGCCGACGGCAACTCGAATTCTCTCGACTCCAATGCATTCGTTATGTTACGTGTATAATTTTAGAATTAACTAACACACGTTTTAAGACATGTTTAAGACTGTTATTATCAGTGGCTCGACAGACCTTGATAGACCCTGGCCTCTTCAAATACGCGATGTTTCTTAATCTCCTTTCAGACCCTTGGCAGGTCTCCTTGGACTAATGATCAGCCCGTCGCAAACATTTTTAAGATATCCACCATATCTAGTATATACGGATGTTACGATATGTAAAATAATGCGGTTTCCTATCATTATATGACGTAATTTAACATCAATAGTTATTAATTTAGGTCCACAAATATATATCCATATGCATTTATCCTAGAGCAGTGATTTTGCTCAAATATTTAACTATTTTAACACTGATTATTGCTTTATTGACCGATTTATATACTGAATTTGTATCACAAAGAATATTCTCCCCGTATAAATATAAATGGTATCAGAAGCTTTATGAATCGTCTGCATTGTTTCATAACGTTATATACGTAATAGGATTTCAATGGAGATACGATTTTTATCACGTGGACTGCCAGAAGAATGTACCACTAGCAAAATTTATTATATGAAAAATATATATATATATATATATATATATAGGCTGTAAAAATCTTATAGAATTATGATAAACTACTAAAACGTTTTTAACTTAATTATTTTCTTATCTACATGAGTCAAAGTTCATCTTCATCTTAATGTCGGTACAACGCGGTCGGTATCAGAAATATTTATCTATTAAAATTTGTAGCAGTTCATTTCCAGAAGTATTTATAATTTTGTGACGTCATAGGTTAACAAATTATGGTTACAGAGCAGAACACTGCTACTTGGTTTTGAAATTCGAATCATCTGTAGATATAAATAATGTGATGTTGTAACCCATCTTGTGCGTATTGAATTTAATCTAAACGGGCAAGCTAACTCAATGCTGTTTTAGTGAACTGGTTGTCTTATTATGGATAGGCCTATTACGAAATACGTAGAATTTTCTCCGAAGGTATTTTCGCTGGATTTATACTTTACAATTTTCGAAGCGATTGTATTAGAGGTCGTTGTCTGATAATGACAATTTTGGTCATTTCTGTATTATTGTTTTTGTATTACTAAAAAAATATTTTGCTAGCGAAACTTTTAATTATGTCTTTAACATGTTTCTTCCATTTATTTTATAATCGACATTTTATGTTCATTCTTTGAAATGAAGAGTTTTTGTCTTTAAAGATGGCTGCCTTTTGAGATGTAGCGCCGTATTTCTGATAGATGTTTACCGACGTTTCAGAGGCGAAAAAAAATCAAAGAACTGAAAACAACATACGACTTATCTGCTAGCATCATAGTTTGAACGCTTTGCCCAATTTTGATAATGTGATTTAATCGAGGTGAAGCACGTGTGGGGGAAATCAGAAAAGTAGGCCTAAAAATTTGGCCTGAAAACCTGAAAGGAACAGACCACATGAAATGAGAAGTCATAAATATGAGAATAGCATCAGAATAGATCTACATAAATAAACAAAATTATAACCCGTATACAGCTGGATCATTATGGGATCGAACGTGAGGTTTTCTCAATACGATGATGGTCATTCAGGTCCCATTAACAGAAAAATTACTTGGCAATCATTTAGGGAATATCCAACACTATATAGTCATTTGTAGTCTGCTTGAAAAGACGTTCATTTGATGAAAATAATTTTTCTAATGTTTTAGCCACGTAAAACACGAGTTTTGACTCATTTGTAGTTTTTTTCAGGTTTAAGATACCGGAAAGACTCTGGTGAGCCTTCAGGGAATAAAAGTGACCACTATCTGTCTTTATTCCGACCTCTAAAAAAATTATAATTATCGAAATATCCGATCGAGGTTGTGAAAGCTAGGAACTGCCGACAAAACGAGGTTTCCAGCGAAATCTGAACCTGATATTCACAGTTTATGACGTATAAATAAGCAAGGTTGGCCGACCGTGTGATGTGTCCTTGTGACGCTCTTTCCCGCAGTTAGTGCCCTGTTCTCGATAAGATCTTCTACAGATTCACGATTCTGATACAGGCTTCAGCAGCAAGCGAGTTTTCACCCGCGATTTGCCTGGCAACCAGCTACACCAGGGTAATGCTTTGACCTGAGTGGGTGTTTTCACTGATTGCTCACAGATTGCAATTTACTGTGTTGTAAACTCGCTTTCAGACATGTCCTTTTAATCGTATTATGCTTTATTCGCACGGAGTGTATGAAATGCAAAGAGGAGTTAATGTCCACCAGCTTGTTAATTATATTTCTGGAAATAGAGCCCGAAGTTTCAACACCATTTGGTCCAGTTCAGTACGCTTTCCATCCTCACAATCTATTACAGTAAATGTATCGTGAAAAGAACGTAGGATTTACTTTTTAATTAATATAATTATTAGTTTGCTGTATCAACAGCCAGAAGGCTAATTACAGACAGAACACAAGGGAGGAACTCATCAATAAATATTACAACAATCAGCTTATCGAGGATTTGCATGGTTGTATCAAAAATTAATATAAGAAGGCAACTTGTTACTGGATATGTCGATGTATTTGTAATAAATATTAAATTAAGTCAATTAGGTTATGAGAAGAAGAAAATTTGCATAACAAATACAAACAAATTAGGACTATAACACATTGTTAGTCAGTGATCTGTAGAGGACGTGAGAAAGGGTAAGAATATATATAAAATTAATTTAATTTAATTAATGTAAAATATGTGTATAGTACCGCGGTTATTATAGAATTTGATTAAGAGAAACAATTTCTGTTTTAAATTCATCGAAGTCCCTGCTGGTAACATTAGCAGCTAATGCGCTTTTAGCAGAAGGAAAATAATAATTACAGCAATAATATTTAAGAACCAGCAGCGTGCAGAAGAGAAGGAAATCTGTTGTTCTCATTTGAGAAAATTCAGTAACCCGATGTGCGTGTTAGAGATAATATATGAGCGGTGTACTCTGGAGTAATTCGGTTGCTGTGCGCACTTCCATGAGTGGGTGACTAATTTAGTGGTCAAGACTTTGTGTTTCATCAAACTGACTCTTATCAGAACACGTCAGTGAGGCAATAAGCATACGTCTCCCTATTTAATCCTGTTCAACACATTAAACATCACTTTCAAAATAATATAGGCCAATTTTTAAATTATGTCATGTTATAATGATGGTTCTGAACTCGTCGATATAATTAGCTCCTTCCTTAAATATATAAATTATGTAGTAAAGTTACAAAAATATTATGATTAGCACACAAATATAATGCTGTAATTTAAGTGGCACTAATGATGATAAACAGACACGGTGGTCTAGCGGTTAGAACGCTGGCCCTGTAATCCTGGGGTCTCGGGTTCGATTCCCGGCGGTGCCCGAATTCATAACTTGTGTTGGGCAAGGCCGTGGTCTAGGCAACACGGAGTTTTCCTCCGTGGCATCCCAACAATTACTCCATTCACACACAGAAGAAGGCAATGGCAAACCACTTCTGGATCATCTGCCAAGAACGTATATGAACAGGTCCCAGTCGGAGAAAAGGATGGAAGGATCCTGTTCATATGGACCTGTCCTCAGACAGAACACTAAATAATAATAAGATGAGGTGGTCTAGCGGTTAGAACGCTGGCCCTGTAATCCTGGGGTCTCGGGTTCGATTCCCGGCGGTGCCCGAATTTATAACTTGTGTTGGGTAAGGCCGTGGTCTAGGCAACACGGAGTTTTCCTCCGTGGCATCCCAACAATTACTCCATTCACACACAGAAGAAGGCAATGGCAAACCACTTCTGGATCATCTGCCAAGAACGTATATGAACAGGTCCCAGTCCGAGAAGAGAAAAGGATGGAAGGATCCTGTTCATATGGACCTGTCGTCAGACAGAACACTAAATAATAATAATAATAATAATGAAGATAAAAAACGATAAACCTTGCAGTGTATCTAAAATGCAGGGAATAATATCACATGTCCAAAGGATATGTTGTTTCGTAATGAATATTAACAGGTCGGAGGGCGTAATTCTCTCGATAAGTAAATACAACGTTCCAAAGTGAGAAAGGTGTTAACTTAGGTTGTACAAACATTCTACAAATTATTATTTTGACTTTAAGTGCGCTGTCATTTCTATGAAAATATTGACCTCAAGGTAAATGTGTTAAGGTTGTTAAATAATGTTACAGGCGACCGGATTGGCGTTTTGTAGATTAACTTTCAGTTAAGAGTCGTTTTCATAAATGTATTTCTACCTAATTGGGCTAATTAAGATCGTGACGTGTATTTAAGCGTTGTGAATGTTGTTTTTCGGCTGCCATGTTGAACTCGCAGGCTGGCATAATGGGGCCATTGCAACATCTGTGTGTGGTATCTCTGCACCTCATTATTTAGCTTGGTTTCTTTAGATTTTTGCCTACCTCAGTAGTATATAAACTCGTTAACTTAGATTTTGCCATAGTCTGTGTTTATCTAAACATGCACTATTTCAAGAAATATCTTAAATAAATATTATTTATCTAAATATTATTTAACATTCTTGTCCAGTGATCTATTCTCAGACATTTTACAAGTACGATTTTAACTTTAAGTAAAATAGTAATTTTAATACGATGAAATCGACTTTATCCGGGTGCTTATAGATCAGACTTCAGTACACATTTCAGGTAAACCCGTTAAGTAGAGGCAGACACACAGACTTTTGAACATATCGTCTCCATTTTGTGTTCATTCAATACTCTTTAATATAGGATATCTCACTCCGTGATTCAATATTATTTTTCAGAATTAGATAGTTACCCAGATGGCCAACAAACCAACTTCCCTTAAAAATTCCGTGATCTTGTTCACAAAATCTCGCCATTGGCTATGATACTGGGCCATTTCTCTCGGATTTATGACTTAATTCTGCAAGTCCTATTCGTATATCATACTCCATTTGGGCCTGTATTATTTCCATATGTCCTGCCAACTTCACCTTACATACTTTTAAGAGATGAACTCATTTTATCAGAGGCTTGATAACTGATTCGAAAGTACCAACTGTAATATGCAGTTATGTAATGAGTAGATCCTACATTACGTCATATTTATTCGCATTGTACCAAATATTGACTAAGATGAGAAGATAATAATTTACTCTAAGGATGCAGGATGCTGTTTTAAAACAGTGTCCTGCTTTTCTTATTAAAATCGTGAGATAAATCTGTGACGATACGATGCAAGAGAACGTTCATTTATGTGAAATTAACAAATTGGATGCATAATGACATTTGAGTGATTTTGCATCCGAATGTAATCGTGTAATATGACTTTGAGTCTACATAGCACCACAGCCCAGAAGAACATCTTCACTACCTTGAAAACCTCAATATCTGCTCGAGATGAAATAATGGATTTGCCTACACTAAGACGAAAACACACAAATGATTTATAAAACATCAAAGAGGATACTAAATTAATTCACACACTTCTATTTTTGTTATAATCCACAGTTGTGTGTTCGGAAAGGGATCATGATTTGCAAGAAGTATAACAGACCAAGTGTCTCGTTTGATAAGTGGTTTCGACCTCTGGCTACCTGATCCAATTTCATACCCAGCGGACATTTTCGCACGCTTTGTTACGTAATGTTTGCGTTTGTCCTGACCTCGCAGAGAAACTGCATTATAATTTGCTTGTATTAATACGGCCGTGGTCTAGGCAACAATTACTCCATTCACACACAGAAGAAGGCAATGGCAAACCACTTCTGGATCATCTGCCAAGAACGTATATGAACAGGTCCCAGTCCGAGAAGAGAAAAGGATGGAAGGATCCTGTTCATATGGACCTGTCGTCAGACAGAACACTAAATAATAATAAGATGAGGTGGTCTAGCGGTTAGAACGCTGGCCTTGTAATCCTGGGGTCTCGGGTTCGATTTATAACTTGTGTTGGGCAAGGCCGTGGTCTAGGCAACACGGAGTTTTCCTCCGTGGCATCCCAACAATTACTCCATTCACACACAGAAGAAGGCAATGGCAAACCACTTCTGGATCATCTGCCAAGAACGTATATGAACAGGTCCCAGTCCGAGAAAAGGATGGAAGAATCCTGTTCATATGGACCTGTCGTCAGACAGAACACTAAATAAATATAAATAATAAAATAAAATAATACGGCCGTAAGAGTGGTACCTGATATTATCTAAATAGGCATTCAGCAGAATACATTTATTCTTCAGTGAGAATTCGTCTCCTTTTCAAGAGTATTAATATCTTGCCCATAAATTGCTGGCGACACATATAGTCTGTGGAATATAGCGGACACTTGACTTGATTCTAATTTAAAGGGACGTCTTACGGGGTTTCTTAACTACAGGGAATACTTAATTCGTTTTAGTCGTCAGTGGATACAAACTAGAAAGACATTAACAAAAACGAAAGAATAGGAGGGAGGGAGAATGCAGAGAGAGAGAAGAAATTAAGGAAAAGAGAGAAAATGAAGGAGTTAAACTAAAGAGAAAGACAAATTTATGAATTGCTTTCAAAATTAAGATACTTGGAGCCACATGTGTCCCGCAGACTACAGTTTGCAGATCTTAGGCATCAGAAAGTGTTAATTTGGTGTGGAGTAATGTCAGAACGCGGGCCCAACACCGCTAACGACATGATTCCAATTCTCCCCCCCCCCATCAGATAAATGCTTCTTAGAATCCATTCTGATTTTCACCTAACACGAGTTTTAAATTAGTTCTAAAATATCAATATATTAATTGTACATGATTCGTACATATAGCAGACGATCGTGCGCATATTTGAAGATTAATTTACGAGATAAGTCACAGCACACTTTTATAATTTCTGATCCAGATATCGTTCCTAATTTCCTTCGTGTTATAACGATCTCGCTCATTGGTGAGTGGTAAGTGGCCGACAGGACCGCATGTGTTTTCAGAGAATTTCACTGACCAAAAACTATATATATATACGTGTTTTTTGGGTTTTTTCTCACTCAATGTCTTCCGTTTGTAACATTGTGCGACATACGAACTGGGGAACTTCAACGGAGTAGGCAGATTTTTAAATTCATTTGTTTCGATTTTACATATCGAATTCAGTTCGATTTAAATTTACTGTAGATACAAATATATGACTGTAAGGCAGTAAAACATCTCGGATATACATTATAGAAGTAATAATGAATTTTGTATTTCTTTAACATGACACGTAAAATTACCAGTTTTTTGTACTGTGATAATTTCTGATAAAGATGTTAAGATTCAGTTTCGAATAGCGTTTTAAGTAAGCTTCATATTCATCAAGTCTGAACCAAAATGAAACCTGCCTGACAAATTCAATGTAAAGCCTCAGTACCTATACGTTTTTCGTTATCTGCCGTAAACCCATTCCATCTATGAAAAACCATGGAAACCGAAATATCTTTATGGTCAGAATAATTTATTATTTGTTGCTGCATTAAAAAAAAAACAATATAAAATTATTTTAATAACGTGTCTTCATAATCTTAATGTAATTTCATAATTCGAAGTCAAGATTCAAGGAAGACATTACAATTGAAATATTGTAAATATCAATTTTGTCTGATACCGATGTGATTTTATATTAATCTTTTATCTTATATTATCTTTACGTATTGATAATTCCAGTAGGCACGTAAAGTATTGTATCTATCTATTAATATCTGTGTTCTGCTCTATAATGTTTGGTTTGACAATTGAACTGTATTCACGTGTATTTTGAAACAGTAGTTACTACTCTTTCAGCCTAAATTTTAAGAGCTTCGCAAATGGCCATGTGTCGATTAGTGCATGTTAACGAATTCGATGGTGTAAAGTCATTGGTACAAGAGACAGCATTTTGAATAATAAATGATAAATCAAAACATTATTAATATAATACCAGTAATACCAGTTGTCGTAATTTTATGTAATCTAAAATTGCTTCGACTAATATCTGGTCTGAAAATTGTGATCCGTATAAAAGCTGTATGTACTCCCACCTACCCAGACCTCCCGGCCGTCACTCCACACGACTTTTATCCAATATTTCACCGAATATAGCAGAAAAAAGTTTCTGTCTGAAGACTCCATGTGTATGGGCTATGATATAACCATTGCTCAAACTGGTTTTTTTTTGTTCCCAAATCGACGAAGAATGAAGCGGGTTTTTGGTGTGTGTTCGTGTGTGTGTGCAAGGATTCTTCTAACATCGACTTTGTGTTTTTCTCGAGGTCGTTATAAATAGGACATAATGGCGCCGATGTGGGATCTTCGTCAAATTTTATTAATTGTATGTTTGTTATAGATATAACCACTAATTTATTTTCTTTCCCACTGGCAAACTTATATTTCTCTTTCGATTTTCCTTTTTATTGTCACGTAATTGTAAATGACAATTTCGAGTGTTTCCGGAGAACATTTGATCCGGATAAATGATTTTGTCCGTGAGAGTGATCAACCAGTGGAAAAGGAAACCGTGTTGGTGACTAACACTTTCTCTTCTTTCGCAACGCTTTTATTACTAGTAATGCCAGTTCGAGATATCTGATGTTCGTTTTTGTTTCGTCATAAAAAAGGCTGGAAAAAAACATATACCTATTTGTGTTTACTCAGCCCACGGCTTGTTAGTCGAGGACTTGCAAATTGTGGCCTGTGAAAAATTTCACAGATGCCTGCTACCTCCATCATCAGGATAATGATGCATGATTTGAGGTTTTCACAGAGGTGAGTATGAAGATTTCTGTCTTCTGGGTTGTTGCGCTGTGTAGTCTGGTCGATGTTAACCAACGTTTCGGAGGTCATACTGCCTGCGTCATCAGGGCGATGAGTATGAAGATTTCTGTCTTCTGGGTTGTTGCGCTGTGTAGTCTGGTCGATGTTAACCAACGTTTCGGAGGTCATACTGCCTGCGTCATCAGGGCGATGAGTATGAAGATTTCTGTCTTCTGGGTTGTTGCGCTGTGTAGTCTGGTCGATGTTAACCAACGTTTCAGAGGTCATACTGCCTCCGTCATCAGAGTATGAAGATTTCTGTCTTCTGGGTTGTTGCGCTGTGTAGTCTGGTCGATGTTAACCAACGTTTCAGAGGTCATACTGTCTCCGTCATCAGGGCGATGAGTATGAAGATTTCTGTCTTCTGGGTTGTTGCGCTGTGTAGTCTGGTCGATGTTAACCAACGTTTCAGAGGTCATACTGCCTCCGTCATCAGAGTATGAAGATTTCTGTCTTCTGGGTTGATGCGCTGTGTAGTCCGGTTGATGTTAACCAACTTTTCAGAGGTCATACTGCCTCCATCATCAGGGCGATAAGTATGAAGATTGCTGTCTTCTGGGTTGTTGCGCTGTGTAGTCTGGTCGATGTTAACCAACGTTTCAGAGGTCATACTGCCTCCGTCATCAGAGTATGAAGATTTCTGTCTTCTGGGTTGTTGCGCTGTGTAGTATGGTCGATGTTAACCAACGTTTCTGAGGTCATACTGCCTCCGTCATCAGGGCGATGAAGATTTCTGTCTTCTGGGTTGTTGCGCTGTGTAGTCTGGTCGATGTTAACCAACGTTTCAGAGGTCATACTGCCTCCGTCATCAGGGCGATGAAGATTTCTGTCTTCTGGGTTGTTGCGCTGTGTAGTCTGGTCGATGTTAACCAACGTTTCAGAGGTCATACTGCCTCCGTCTTCAGGGCGATGAGTATGAAGATTTATGTCTTCTGGGTTGTTGCGCTGTGTAGTCTGGTCGATGTTAACCAACGTTTCAGAGGTCATACTGCCTCCGTCATCAGGGCGATGAGTATGAAGATTTATGTCTTCTGGGTTGTTGCGCTGTGTAGTCTGGTCGATGTTAACCAACGTTTCAGAGGTCATACTGCCTCCGTCATCAGGGCGATGAAGATTTCTGTCTTCTGGGTTGTTGCGCTCTGTAGTCTGGTCGATGTTAACCAACGTTTCAGAGGTCATACTGCCTCCGTCATCAGGGCGATGAGTATGAAGATTTATGTCTTCTGGGTTGTTGCGCTGTGTAGTCTGGTCGATGTTAACCAACGTTTCAGAGGTCATACTGCCTCCGTCATCAGGGCGATGAGTATGAAGATTTATGTCTTCTGGGTTGTTGCGCTGTGTAGTCTGGTCGATGTTAACCAACGTTTCAGAGGTCATACTGCCTCCGTCATCAGGGCGATGAAGATTTCTGTCTTCTGGGTTGTTGCGCTGTGTAGTCTGGTCGATGTTAACCAACGTTTCAGAGGTCATACTGCCTCCGTCATCAGGGCGATGAGTATGAAGATTTATGTCTTCTGGGTTGTTGCGCTGTGTAGTCTGGTCGATGTTAACCAACGTTTCAGAGGTCATACTGCCTCCGTCATCAGGGCGATGAGTATGAAGATTTATGTCTTCTGGGTTATTGCGCTGTGTAGTCTGGTCGATGTTAACCAACGTTTCAGAGGTCATACTGCCTCCGTCATCAGGGCGATGAGTATGAAGATTAAATGGTTCAAAATGCTTATTAAAAGTTAACAGTTGCTTTAAGATGGTAAAAAATATCACCCTTTTTTGAATTCGGAAACATGAAACTAGCAATTTTACACTCTTCTGAGCTAGTTGAATTTATTCCACCCTTAACATCTTATTTCTCAAAGATTCACTTTAATATTATTCTACCATTTACGTCTAGGTCTCCCAAGATACAGCTTTTCCGAAGTTTTTCCGACTAAATTTCGATAAGGACTTTCTTCTGTCTTTCTTGATTTAATAAGTGCGACACTATTTCTGAAGATTATAAATTAGAGATTTCTGATGAAGTAATTTTATCCAATGTCCCTCTTACTCTTCAGTACTTTCTCAAATAAATAATATCTATTGACGTCTTCCATCAAATTGGAGACAAGTTTCACGACCATAAAAAATTCATGTAAAATTAAACTTCACATATTTGTTTATATTTTCAGATGGGAGACGGGCAGATAAAAAAACTTTGTCCCGCTGGTCTTAGTGATAGAAAGATCATTTTTACACAAATATAATTTTGATTTTGAGCTACAAAAATATGTTCACAGCTGACTTTAACATTATGTATGTAATCAAGACTAGTTTCTTCCAGCTGTTCGTGGCAACAGATACAAAACCTTCTATCACGTTCTATGTTATATATGTATATGGGGGGAAAGGAAATGTTGTTAGAATTGAATCTCTGCTTTCAGTTCGTCACTAATTTGGACATTACCTATGCTAACACAACGTCTGTCTTGTTCTCTGTGGTATTTTTTTAAAAACGAGGTTAGTTTTATACTTTTCTGTGAGCTACTAAACAGCAAAAGTGGCTCAACTGATACACGTTTATTTTATTAAATCTGCAGTAGCTTATCCATAATGCTCATGTGCAAATTGAAACCTAGCTTACGGGGCTGTTTCTGTTAGTATTGTCGAGATACTCCAAAGCAGTCAAAGAAGTTTTGTGCCTTCTAAGTGTTAGTCATATAAATCTTCTTTATTACTATAATCAATCGTTATTTATCACTTAATTCACTGTTGTTCTGAAATATTCCTTACACGTGATGATTACTGCGCGCCTTTCATTAAGTAAAAGTGTTCTATGTCTACATTGTACGTACATAAGTTAACAAATTGCTCTATACCGGTAGCCAATACCAGTTGCAGTGACTGTATTCGGATTGTGGGGGACTACGCCTATTAGTGTAAGGATGTAATCAGGTTCATATAATTAACAGATTCTGTAACGCAGGGAGTTGGTACAGCATGGCGGTATCTGGAGTAAATGGGTTTTGATTCGTTAGCAGCCTCCACTGTAACTTGAAGGCAACTGAAGAGAGATGTTCTTCACGGTTTATAACGTGCAAAGCGAAATACTACAATCTGTTACATTGAAGGAAGATGATATTGTATGCATTTATGCCATATATGAATAATATGTTAGAAAAATGGCGCTGTATCGACTGCATTGGTTATTTTGCCAGTAATATGATGTGGCCTGATCAGTTTTGAGATTCTAAACAGGCTCTGGAGTCCTAAACATTTCTGCTAGAGAAGCTGATGATGATAGAAGTTGTCTGTTGTCTCAGATATATTTCATATGTTCCATATTTTGGGAAAGGTTTTATTTCCGTCTTGTGGTGAGTGGTTGCATTTCTTAAAGGTTTTTTTTATTCTAAATTTTGAATTAAAAATTCAACAAAGCTTTTCAGCTTGATGACAGTCAGTCACCTGAAGGCAGGACTAGACTAAACTCACGAGACGTAGTTCTACCAACTTGACGATGCGTCAAAGAATGAGTAGTGTCCAACGTGATGTTGGTATAATCGAGGAAAATTATTAGAGAAACTGCAGATGTTATGAGTTATGGTGGTAAACCTGAAATCGAAGTTCAATGACTGTCCTGGAGATTTTTGTAGATTTCTTCAACCACATCATGCAAATTCTGGTGCAGTTTACAAAAATAGCTCTCGAATTCTTTCTTCCATGTAATTTTTAATTCATTGGGAACCATATATATTAATTCTACGCCGTGCAGTTCAACAAGCTTTAATAGTACTGAATGTAATAGCGTTAAATACATGTAAAGAATTATAAGTTGGCTTAACGTAGAAGTAAAAGGACGTGGCCTATTTCACGATAGTGTACGAGCATTCGCTTTATAGGATTTAGGCTAGATCAGAACTATATGTATTTTAACGACAATGTAAATGTTTTTGTTTGGCCGTGTAGAATTTTGACTGTGCTTTAACATGTCACAAGAACATACTGTGTCCCTTATCAGGGCTGGTGGTGGATGCAACCCGAAATACTTTTTATAAAACTTGATCCTACCTTCCTTTCATCTCTTCAAAAGAACCGATATTTCTGTTTCCTGACTCAGTCTACCCCGCTGATGCCCTTAAAGGGCTCTTTCACATTGGTCCAGACACGGCTGTATCATCCCCTCTTAATCCCATGGCTGTGATTGGTCAGTCCTAGGTCCGATACTTTTCCTGGACCAAATAAAGAAGTCATCTACTTTGTTACACTCCTTATTTCAGTGCTGATGATGGAGGTACTATGTTCCTCCGAAATGATGGCGCACATCCAAAACACTACACGGCGATTAAATTTAAAGACCGCTATAATCTACACGCTTCAGAAACTTTACCAACTTGCTAACCTTTTCGGTATTAAAATATGGCTGAAAATTTCGATTAACTTAATCAAGATTTACAGATTTTAAAATGCTTGTAGTCATGTTTATATCCAAAGGTCTATTGGCCTATCGACAAAATTTCTTCTGCTCGTTTCTATACGCCGTGCATATTTTTGAAAAGAATTGCCGTCTTATTCGGGGAAGGAGGGCACTCTGGCAATACGTAGGGCTCGATATCAACATTGTTTGTCAGACTACGAGGTGAACAACAAGGGTTAGATTTCTAAATAGGATAATAAATGTCCATCTCAAGAACAGCTAAGACCAATCGCGTTGCATTTTAGACTGAGCCCACTTCAATGCAAATTTATATTCTCAGAAACTTATTTCGATTCCGTCTTCCAAGTGATCTCTTTCAGAGATATTAACTTACCGGCACAGTGTTAGATTGATTTTGTTCTCGTTATTTGTTTTATAATTAACCTCGTATTTACATTGTCTAGGTTTTCAAGGTCGTCTACTACTTGAAGATTTCCAGTAAAGACTGTGTCCGTTCGTTGATTTAATTAGCCTATTAATATCCAGGTGTGGCATCTCTTCCTTATCCCAAATCAACTGAATAACATTATGGATCCTCATATACAACCCTTTGCCACCTGCTTAAATTAATTCTGCTGGAATCTGATCAATACCTGGATATTTATAACTTTTCAACTTCCAAATGGCTAGTTCAACTTCATCTAAACTAGGTTCTGGCACTAACAGTTCAGCTGTATGTATTTTAATCTGTCTATGGCTAAGAAAATCTGGTGGATGGCTTTGGTTAATTCGGTGATGAACCTTTGCGTTCGGTAAGCCATCTAGTTAGTTATCAATATCAAGTTGAGACCAGAACATTATGAATTGTAAAGTGTGTCCCTTACGCCGCTCTTGGTCGACGTGAGTTGCCCGCGAGTCGAGCCCAATCCGTTTGCCTACAGCCTGTTGGCGGCGATGCTTAGAATAAGCCTTGCGTACAATGAACGCTCTGTCCCGAGATCTGGCCGATACTCAAACCCCAAGCACTCGTAGTGACACAAAGTTAGCATCCTCTCTGAGACCTGTAATGAGTTAAATGTACGATGTCTGTCGCTAAACGGTTCAACTGTTGCGTACAAACAGCGCCATTGGCTTTGAACTAGCGTTAGATAAAACAAGGCGTGTGTAGGCTGTTCAGACTTATAATTAATACAGCGTCGTGCTTATTAACAGTTTTAATACTGGTGTTACTCGTAGCTTTAAACTCGTCTAATTAATTTTTAAAAATTAATTTTTCACCTCTAAGAAAACACCCGTCTCCGTTACAAAGATCAAGAGGTAAATAAACACTAAATATTCTGAAAATCACACAAAACTTATAAGTACAGTCGTACGTATAGTAGGCTAATCACTGAGCTTTAAAGTATTTCTGTATCGAACATTGCACACTGTTTTAAGTGTAAAATTACACACTTTCATCAGATAGGCGAGAGATATAATGACACGCGCTATTAATATGAGAAATTTGAACAAAATTGTATACGGAAATTTTGAAGAGGTCATTTGGGAGGCGTATTAGAGTTTTAAGATAGTTTCCGGTGGCGGTATATTATGAATACGACGCTAAAAGTTTCTTACATGACAGAAGCTGTTGATCAACTTCTTAGCGCATTACAAATAATGAACATACATATCGGATATTTGTTAGAATTATTATTCCATCTATTTATCACTTTATAGGGTATTTACTTCCATGTACCCGAGACAAACCTTGCCCCTAAGGTACGTAGTGAAGCAGCTATTTTGTAAATACATTTTATTTTTAATATATGTTATGTAACCGTCCCTTTCCTTCCACCACACGTCACACTGCTTGTTTAGTGTACTCGTAGTCGTAGCCTGGTTTGCTCATTTGGTTACAGCTTCTTGACGTGGGATGTATAAAGATACAGAAAGGGATTGTTGATGTGGTGTGAGGTTGTCGGTGAGCACGAGTTTCCGACTCCCTGGGAATATACGGGAATTAGAAGGTGGAGCAGGTTTCTGCACAAATGGATAACAAAGTCTTTCTGTGTTGCACTGATCGACGACACTTTATTTTTCCTTAATACGCGCAGGAACATATATATCTTTTAAGCACTATTCACGGAGGCAGCTGGATGGCTCGGCTGTTCCTTTGTTCTGTCGTACGTTTGTTAAGAAAAACACCCCCGCTCAACCGAAGGACCAAAACTTTTTGAGAGCGCCCCGCAACCACGGTCGCGCTTAAATACCCCTGCATTACGTAATTTGTCATTGAATTTGGCTTAACAGCTGCGACCTGATTCGTTCCTCCACAACGGCGGGAACGCGCCTTAAGCTGAGCTCAAAGTCAATTGGCCCATCGCAATGATGCGATGGTCGTAATGCAGTCATCACCCCGCATCTGGAAGGGATGCACACCATGTGTGGGGTGGCTTAAGTATTTTCTTTGTTCGTTTATGTTTGCCCATTTTTTTGTTTCTACTTCAGGCTCCCTTGGGACAGAAGGAAGGCCGAGGAGGGTGACCCGCAAGTGGCCAGCTGGGCCACATTCCTTCAACTCAATGTTTTTAACAAAGCCAAAATTAATCATTCAGTCTAATTTAGGTGAAGTAAGGCGTTCCAGAAATCATGTAATTACACCTTCTTCGTTTTTCTTATAAGCCAGATCAACATGCCGAAGCCTGGTTTACCTTTCATCTCAAGGATCAGTCCGTTCGGGAATTGAACCACAGACCTGGACTGGCACAGTTACATGTATTATATAGATATTATTATGATTTGAATTGAATTATTATCAAAGTCCTTCACCTGTAGTTGCGCCATTTTTGCAAATACCATACGCTGGGTTTTGACATAAAAACATCGTTGCGTTTGAGAACACTTTTCCTGCAGTCTGGCATGATTAGACTAGTCTGCTTGTTTTAGTTCGTCTTAGTTGAGTTTGGTCTTAGTTTTTTTAATGTATTTTGTTTACGCTTAATTGGATTTTTACTGTAGAAAATAAATATTTTATTTGAGAAAATATTTCCTCTCTTATGCGCTTGTCTGTTATCGACTTTCTCTGTTATCAAGCACATTAATAATTCAATAAGAACAATAATAACTGTATACAGTATATAGTAAGAGAATCCGACCCGGTGTTACATCACAGCTAAACCAAAGATCATCATTGGACTCTAATCGAATACAGTTTCTTTCGTCCTCAAAACCCTTCTCCGTTAGATCGTTGTTAATACACTCACCATAAAGTTTTTACTCAAAACATATCCACCACCAACTTAAATGTATACAGTAGCAATCCATCGAGACCTGAAGCAACATCACATGTGAAGCAGGTCGTTTAATCAACAATCAACGAGTGATTGTTTCATGCTTTCCGAGTCATTGTACACGTAATAGGCCTCTGAAACGTAGGTGAACTTCTACCAGATACACGACTCAACGACCCACAAGACAGCCATGTTCATATTCGACGTCGTGAGAACTCCAAATCTCACTTATGCTATGTCTGTCTGTTTTTGCGATAAGAAATGTAATCCGAGGTTGTAATGCGACAAAAAACTCTGTAACTGAGCACCATATGTGGGCGTGGTGATACCCATTTCACCGCAAGCAGAGAGTCTTTTCTCGCTAGGCCAGCAACCTCTCACACTCAAGAGTGAAGTAGCACAGATTTAATATATATTAAACAAAACCTGTGTAAAACTTGTGACTGCTAAAATATGCCATGCGCGTTACTCGATATTCGCCCAGCCTTTGTACTTCTTGTTTTCAAAAACCCGAAAAAGATTAGCCCCGGTATTGTTTTTTAATAGAACACAAGATAAAAACGCTTCGACACTTTTCCTTGGTGTTCCTTTTACCTTTAGGAATCTGTTGAAATAGGTATCTCCAGCAAAATGGGCATTAGTAACATTCTGAGTTAGTTAACTTACACAGGTTTGAACAGCAAAAGAATATAATTACCCTTTAAATACGTTAGAGACTAATGCGCGTATAAGCGGATAAGACATTTATTAATTGATAAAAGCAAACATAATTAAATTATAAGGAAATATAAATATAAACTTTAAACAAGGACTGAAAACGTAGGTCTGTTTGGTACAACCACAATCCCTTGTAAGGATTTTTATTCAACTATCCGCATAGTCGTGTAGACCAGTGGTATTCAACCTTTATTGTTTGCGTACCCCCAGATATAATTTCTCATCATCTTTGTACCCCCAAAGTTGTTGGTGTATAATTCAAGGTATGCATAGTATATAATCTACATCTAAAATAAATTAAATAAATTGCATTACTGATTATTCCGTGTTTATCATAAAATAATTTTTTTTTTAAGTTTCACGTACCCCCTAAGATGTCTTCGCTTACCCTCGGGGGTACGCGTACCCCAGGTTGAATACCACTGGTATAGACCTTTATACTTTATAATTCCACCTCAGGTATAATACCAACACGTAGGCCATATAAATATCTTATTTGGAAACGACTCTAATACCAGTAATTCAAGGTCATGGGCTCTGGGATGATGCAGATACTATTCTTTGGTTGACATTGCGCATGAGAATAATGACCGCATGAAATTCATATTCAACTTTCAGTTTAATGACGATAATTATTGAATCATTATAACATTGCATAAAATTTGTCATGTATCCACTTTATAAATTTATAAGTATAAAATTAATCTTATTCTTTGATCTAATTTTTTTCCTTGAAATGCATCCCTAGAAATTTATTGCGTATTATATTCGAGTAGCCTATGTTGAAATTCGATTGGATATTTTGCTTGAAAGTACCACTGACAATCGCGTCATTTATCGAAATTATTTCAAAATTTTCCGTGTGTATTTTGAACAAACTGATCACATTCGGGCAAATACGGAGATGCTGCTTACACTAATTTCTTCGGATATGTTTGACATATTTGAAGGAATATAAATACGTACAGATATAATTATGAGTCAGATAACTCATTTAAATTCACATCTAAATATTAATCTGTGTTTCTGCTATTCTCTGTACACACAAAATGGTAGGAAGGTGATCGTCATATATTCTCGTCTGCGAGTTTTGTGCGACTCAGCAGTCCCGAATAGCTACTGGGACTGCTCCGTTCCTGGGCATCGTCTGGACATTTATCATCTTCTAAGAAACTTACTGTTTCCAGTGCTGGCATTTGTTTTGCATGAAGCTGTAACAAATCCAAAAATCCTGTTTGAACACCCCGTGAAATGAATGTGTAAGTTAGAATAAAATGACGTGGGATGTCGTGTGTAATTTAATACTCACCACAGAAGATTATTTTTATAAGCACATAGCCTTCGTTTCTATTTTTAGTTTGTATTTATATTCTCGCGATAGGAAGACGTAATGATCTTTATTTAGGTTCTAACTATATTACCGATTTTATATCTAAATTATCCTACCTTATGCTTAACAGTGCAATTATTTTTCAAAATTGTTATCGTAAAATTTTAAGTATATTTATATTAGTTATATATTTTTACAATAAAATTATTTTTTTATTACGATAGTTAAATTTTCTTTTCTCATCCAATCATTACAATGGATCTCGACCTTCCAAGTAGACCTTTGTTTATTAAAGTAAATAAAAATTGATGTGAAATGCATCGCATTATATCTTATAGCTGTGTGGAATAATTCAGTTTAAGCATGAATAAAATTATCTTAAGATAATGACATTTACTTAGTAACTTGGACACTGCGAACGTCTGCTGTTACATTCTTCAGCAAGAACTTTAATTTCACTGTTTTTAAGCGTCGACGTAATGTTGAGAAGCCAAGGGACGCCTCTAATTCAATTACATGGTTACAGACGCAGATTGGTTTGTCATAAATGACGAAAATTGGAATTATGAAGAAACTATAACCCATTTACTTCCAAAAAAAGTAAAAAGTTTCCTAACACTTTATAGTTGTTCTTATAGTTAAAGTTGATTAGAAAAAGGCAAAATATATTTATGACCTTGTAGGATCGGTAGGTTATTAACGCCAGCCATGGGCATGTTATTCACATTAAAATATTTTGTAATGTTTCTACAGGGAGCTGTTGTGGTCCTCGATATCGACTTTATAAATATTTATTAGTAAAACTACTGCAGTGTGAAATATTACGAAAATAAATAATAAGAGAAACAATGCCAACTGTGATTATGATATAAAGAAGTTTTCTGTCTGGCTTTTAGCCGCGTCAGGTGGTTAAAAGGTGAAAAAATATTAACGTTTCGAGAACCATCTCTGAGGAAGGGGGCGGAGATGGTTTGCGAAACGTTAATATTTTTTCGCCTTTTAACCAACTGACGCTGCTGGTAAGCCTGAGATAAATTAATTAAATCAATTCACCGTAAAAGCTCCAGATCATACATTATAATAATTATGATAAATGCGATTATAATAATAATAAATAAATATTAATATTTAAGTCATTAGTTGTTTCCTTGTCATTTATGCATTAATTTTGGTCGATTGTCTCTGAATCGGACAGTGATTTTATTTTCAGGTTTTCATGGCAGCGAATATGAAGGTAGGTGGCAGCTTTATGGGATATTTTGCCGCGTAGTCTCGTAGAAAACTGATCAATTGGAAGGCTCCCATTTTGATGTTGAATGGAATGATGACGAAGACAATAATAATTAAATATACAGGCAAAGAGTTGAATAAAATTGAAAAGAAGGAATTACTGAAGACGAAAATTGTAATTAATGTGATGATAAATGTGGACGATGACAATAATGCTGATGACTGAGATGGGATGATAATGATAATGAAGCAGACAAGAGTGCGGGTGTACTGTTAGGCCGCTATTGCTCGCGATAATGCGCCAGATATCTTGGAAGCTGCCTCCATTACGTCTACTGGTAGTTAGAGAAACAAGTGCAGGGCACTCCGCGGTGGTTTTGCGGTTTGGCTACTGAACATCCGTTCAGGTCGATTCTCTACGTGTTGTGGTCGGCCGCCCACCCCCTCGAGGCCTAAACAAAAGAATCACACGTCCACCGTAAGCCTATAAGGTGCAAAATGAAGATAAATGGTCATGGATTCCACATAAAAAAGAGAGTTCTTATTTTTCTTACATTAACAAGTATTTTAAGTCCGGCGGCGTAGATATGTGTTTGTTTCTTACCTTGGATCGTCTTACCTCGCGACCTGGACTAAGCGAAACGTGTCTTTGTTGGGAAATGTCTGTCTTCATGGGATTTTGGACCGACAGCGATTGTAAAATTGATTATAATAGACGAAAGTTATTTTAGGCATTTTCGGAAAGTAAATAAGATGGCTTAACGGAAAATAATGTTTTGAATAATTTTAGCTTTATGTTTATGTAGTTCTGTTCCGGACTGCACTGCGATTTTTTTGGAATTTATCCTGGAATACTCTCGTCATAAGTGGGGAAGGACTGAGTCAGCAAAATGTCTGTTTAGTTCGTTAACGTTCTGCTGGGAAAAAAAATTGAAAAGTAAGGTACAGAAATAAAGAAAGAAACGAAAGGAAAAAGAAGGAGAAGAGGACAGTAGAACGAAACTGAAAATGAGAAAATATCTAAGTTACTATGTTGTGGATCTATAGATATGTATATGATTAACTTCTTACTTTTGATTCTTTAATGTAAATATGTGAATACGGAAGAATTATTTCACGCAAAAGTTTATGTATACGCGACTAAAAACTTGTGACAAACGGAGACATTTTAAGTTCTTCGAATTTTTAGCGAACTCTTTATATAAAGATACACAGAGAACAACATTCTGAATTTCAAATATATATTTATTATTCAAGTCTATACACAAACTTTTAAATTGTTGATGTTAAAATTTAAAATTAATATTAATATTCTGCGCCATTCATCGTTATCTCGATGTTACAATATTGCGCTATATATTACTACATGTTTCAATGTCATAGCATCATCTTCAGGTTTTTTATCTTTAAAACTATTCTATATTTATTAATGCAAGCTTTTCATTGATTGTAGATGTAGATTACTGTTGTGGGTGTTCCTTTGATCTTCTTATTATTTTGCATATTATGTTGCATATTATGTTAGTTGTTCATTATTCTGTGAAATTATTAACAATATAATTAACATTTGAGTTATTAATATTATTTTTTTTATTATTTATATGAAAATGAGTTTGGATATTGTCATAAAAATAATAATAATAATAATAATAAATATATATTTGAATTTTAAACACAAACATGACGTATCTAAACTATAAACATTCTGAAAGTTTGAAAAGGTATGGTCATTACTGCTATATGGATTTAAAAATTAGAATCTTGGTTAAAATTAATTCAGAAGAAAGAGTAATGTTGCTTCTATGAGTGTTTTCTGGTCACAGATTACAGTACGAACAGCGCAGTGAAGTATAACGTTAAAGGTTTTTGACAATTTCGTTGTACATCGCGTATGATTATTCTGTTGTCTAATTTCTTTTCATATCACGCTGTTTCGGTTGTAGGTTCTGCTTCCATCATCAGGCGACAGGTGATAGGTTGAAAACCTACTCTCTGGGCCCCCTTCTTTCAGACCTATTAAGGGATAACACTCACCATAATTTCACCGTACAGTCAATGCACACTCACGATAACACAAATGTTTTTACACTCTGCGGTGTATACTTGTCGTTATCGGCTTTTGTATTTAGTGGCGAAAACTGTGGTAATTTGAAAGTCTTGTGATGAAATTGAAGTGAGGATAAAACTATACACGAACAAGTAATATACGAGGCGCGTCCTTAAAGTAAGTTTCCCTGGGGCCGTTTACAGAAACAAAACACAATTTCATGGAAATATTTATTGCAACAGATACAGCAAGTGTCCAGCTATTTTTCAACATATTCGCCACCGGAATTGAGACATTTGTCATACCGTGGGACCAACTTTTGAATACCTGCGTCGTAGAAGTCTGCCGCCTGGGATTGGAACCACTGTGTGACAACCATCTCCGCCTCTCTGTCATTCTCAAAACGCTGACGCTGACCGGACAGGAATTTCTTGAGGTGTAGGAAAAGATGGAAATCACTGGGAGCGAGGTCCGGGCTGTAGGGTGAATGATTAAACACCTCCCAGCTGAACTCCTGCAGGAGACTTGCTGTCCGTCGAGCCGTGTGCGGCCTAGCGTTATCACTGACCGCACTTCACAGTCGGCGGGAGCTGGAATAAGAACCTCCATCTTCAACAGCTGCAACGATGCTACTGTGAGAACGCGGGAAGTACCGTTAGTGCATGCGCCATGCTACGTCATTGCTCTATCACGTACGCACAGTCGCTTCGCTCAATATAAGGTTTGCTAGCTGTGGGACGAGTGGGAAACTTACTTTTGGGACGCGCCTCGTATAAATTTTTGTGACTTGTTATAAAAGACAGGCGATTATGTTAGAGTCCAGTACAGCACAAGTCAGACGTTAAACAAGATATCTGTTCTAGATGTCTTACGTAGCACCTCTGTAAATTTATTCATGAAACTTCTATTGAACCAGTTTAAAACAGTGCGTTTCAATCACCGTGTATTATTCACTCTGTGCTTACGACTTGTCAGCAACGCGACTCACTGACTGCAAAATTCGTAAATGTACATATTACTGTTGTTTAATTATCTCGCCAGGGACCACTGTCTTCTTGAATTTTCTAATTTATTCTGTTTACCCTTACAGATTTAACTTACTTTAAAACATATTGCAGGCTGCCCCTGCTTTCACTTATTGCCATAATGAATTAGACTACACAAAAAAATCTGTATTTAACACGTGACACTGTCAGACAAATATTACATTATCCATCCGACCATCAATTTTTGTGTGTGACCCATCGGCCGAGAAAGACAGTAGCTTCGAAAGTTTCAAATCCTCTCTTTCCATAAACTTCCACCTCCCCTCTCCAGAAAAAAACTACTAATTGAAAAGGAATTTTTAAATCCAGGATGAAATGAACAGCGTAATCCTCAATATGCGTTGTGTTCTTAATGCTGGCCAGACCGTAGTAGTAGGTTTTTGTGTTTGGTACAACATTCTTTGTTATACGAATTGAATGAACCGGACACGCGGATACAGAGCACAAATCTACATGGTCCTACTCCCCACCCACAAAAAAAAAGTTTCGATGGCTTTTGCAAACATATTCTGTGCTGGGCATTAGATCCGTGCAATTTATTTAATATAATATACAATATCAAGACATTAAATAAGTGCATTTTTATACTCATAATACAATTTTTTATGTGGACACAGGGGGTTTCAGAAATAGCGTACATTTCTGAGGCACTAATCTTATTCATTATAAAGTTGAGCTGCTTGTAGCCCGTTCATGCTTTAGTTTTATAAACATTCCTTCAGTCATCTTCTTTTGGTTTATGTTCCAATCTGCCAATAACATGAGCATTTGTCTCCATGCATTTGTCTTAGTAATTATGTATACGTAGTAAATCCATTTCTTTCTATACTCCAGAATATTTGAAATGATGATTTGGTCTTTAGTTGATTCACAAAATTATTTTTGAATCCTTGTCACATTTACAAATCGTTGTACGAGTATATCGGTGCTCGGCTTCTTCAAACACAGAAGAAGGAAATGAAGGTGAGTAATTAGTGTTTCTTATCAGTCTTACTTGGTTCTAAGTCATCTGCCGGAAACATTTCATTACAGGTAAAATATTGATATGTAAATTATAAGAAGGGCTTATTTAATTCCTTGCGTGAATTATTGTTCTGATAAAAGAATTTCGAGAAAAATTTTTGTGTGTCTTTTGATAAAGTTGAAGGTCTATTACTAACCATGTAAGTAATAAGTGAGGTAAATAGTCAATAGACTTACTTACTTCCAGAGATTATTTTAGTCATGAGTTTCGGCTTTGTTACAGAAAAATATTGTATGTGGTTCTTGGTTATTTTGTATGCTGTGTGCTAAACGCAACTCGCCCTTTTGAATTTAACTAAATTAATAACATATGTCAATAATAAAAGGCTAGACGTTTCAATATTCCAGCGTGAGAGTCCTTACTTCACACACTCATGATTCAAAAGCCACATTGTAGCTTTTCATATTTTGGTTGTAAGTTTCCTGAGATGAGCCTTCAATGTACGACAGTTTTAAAGCTAATGGTAAAAACCACATCTCGAATTACTATGCAAAGTTGACATATGCGAAGAAAGTTTGTGTTTTTGTTACTAATGAGTTAGGATAAAATAATATAAATATTCTATATTTAAATAACTGTTCCAAAAATTTGTATGAAGGAACTAAGGAATATATCAGATTAATCAGTATCTGCCCCATACCTACCTAATACAAACGATGTTATTCTATAGAATTAGGAATGTTAATTGAATAGATTTGTTAATTATGTGTGTAGAGAATTTAGGATCAACCTATACCGAAGGGAGGGACCGTGGTTGGTGATCGCTTGCTCTTTTTAGTGACTCCCTCACCAATACCCATCGCATCTCTTTTTCGCTTTTCATCGGCCCAAGAAGGGGGATGAAATGGCCTGTTCCTCTAATGACTTCAACTGGGAGTTGCACTTAAATATGGCCGGATAGTCGATGCTACTGCAAGAACGTGACGAGCGGACTGGAGCATGGAGTTGAGTGCAGAAAATTATCACGGCTTGTTTCTTGTTTAGTGTCGTCTCGCATTCCAGGTCACAATTCGTCACGATCATTATTTCCAAATAACTCTTTCAGAATCTGACTTAATTCAAATGCAAGGAAAGTGTCTAAAACGGAATTTGTACTAAAATTTAAACCTGTCTGATACGGAAACTGGATTAAACGCGGCCTTGCCGTAAATATACAACTTGTGCATTACTCAAAACACGTTTTAGCTTACAGCTTACAATTTTCACATTTCTGTGACTGGGAATGTGTCATTGCATCTTCTGTGAACGTAACTCACTTTTACTACCAGCTCTGTATATATATATATATTACTCATCATCAAGAGTGAACAAAGAACGCGGGTTTTCATTGACATTGACGAATATTTAAATTTTGGGCGAATTTAAACTAAAGTAAAATTACACGTAATAAATGGAACGTGTTCTGTGCCGAAACCTTGAAGCTGAAGTAGTTATTTCCCTCCAGTTTTTCCATTTAAAATTTTGTATGCATTTCTTATATCTCCCACTCTTTATACTCTATAAAATATTTCAAAACTTTAGCCTGGTCGACGGTAGCGTTCTTCATTCTGGTGAGTGCGCAGGGCCACCATGTTGATATCGTTCATGACATTTAAAATATAAATTTTCGAAGGTCTCCAGTGCCGTAATGATGATAAGGAATATCTCGAAAATCTATTATTTTGTGTCTGGGATATTGAGATCTCAGTTTCAGTAAGGGGTAATTTTTTTTCTCAGAATTACTTGTGTTCAGTCGGAACCCATAATGCAACAGGTCTGCCTAGAATGGAATGAACTCGTTTTTTCTCTTTATAATTGTATATAAAGCAACTAATTAAAATGGATAATGAAATGTTCTGCGCGTTGCCTTATACAAACATGATCCTCGCTAACAAATTTCGAGAGAGGACCGAAGATTGCAGGCGAATATTTGAGCCAAATAAGAACACATTTAACGTGATGGATAAAACTTCATCAGATGGAGCATAATAATTCACACTCTGCCACGTCTTCTTAGGCGATGTAAGCCACAGGAAAAATTCTCGCACTGGTTTCTGGTCGGAAACACTAAAGGAAAGACATTAACGTGTAGAACTAAACATAAGTGGAAACAGGTTTGGTTGGGCATATTTGGTTGCTTGGTTAATTAAATGCGAGGTAAGTTTAATCAGCTAGCTGTTTGGTGAGTTCCTTATCATTTAGTTTGTTCGTTATTTAGATAAACTTTGCTAATGACATAGTTAAAACCAGAAGAAAATGTCTTCATTTGTGATCGATTATGCCCTCTGAACTAATATCAGTAAATTCTGCGTCTTTTAGGCAGTTTCTAAAACTCCTTTGGTGCTACCTCAGAACATCACAAGGCAAGACAACGATGACATGAAAGGAATTCGAACCTGCAGTCGACGGACCACGCGAGAAAAGAAAATCATAGAATCCCGAAATCAGGACTGCAATCAGCTAATGGTGGCGTGGACGAATCATCTTATGCCACTGTTGAATTCCTCACACTTAACACTGACAGTCACACATTGCAGTAACCTTTCTGTACTCCCCAGAAGCATATTTCCATATTACTGCACAGTCTGTGTGCACGAAACTTTGTTACATGAGCACTCCAGCCACTTCTTCAAACAATTGGCTGGATTATTTCCCCTTCTCCTCTGCTCCCACAAAGCTTTGCTCGTGGAGGGCAAAGGGAGCATTTCTTTGGGGGGCTGCACTGCAGGGTGTCATTAAATCTGAGGGCAGGAACATATTGCACCACCCCAATGCTGAAGGGTAATAGAAACAACTGAGGATCATAATGCGAAAGCTCACTTTAGATAATACTGTTGCTATTTTCGTTTTAGAACTGGTATTATGAAAGGTTATTGGCATCACCAGTTGGCTGCTTAAAACCATAGAAGTTTTATCCACTCGTCCATTATCATAGTTTCTTTACAGCCTGCAAACTGTTTACTGATGCTGTTTACCTTATAGAGGTTTTTTTTTCAATATTCTGTAAACTACTGCTTATCTTACAGAATTTTAATGGAATGCGTATCAGAACTGCTACACACGGCTTATGTCGAGCGAAAGCTGAGATCGGTGACCCTAATTCCGAATGTTTATGTGGGTTCAAACGCCCGTACTCGTCGTGATATCCCATTTTGGAGGTTCTGCAATTGGCTGACCCCCCCCCCCCCCCCATGCACATGAAGTATGAGAGTAAATTTTTTTTAATGCCGATCGTGACAGGAATCACAATTAATTTATATAAGACAGTAAACAGTATTACTTTAACCTAATAATGATATGTTTGAAACAAATTTATAAGCCTTATAGCTTTGTCAGTACGGTGACTGACTACGGGCTGGACAATCGGGATTTGATCCCCGACGGGGGCAGAGGATTTTTCATCTAGACCGGATATGGGGCCCACCCAGCTTCCTATCCGATGGGTACCGGGAGTCCTTTCCCCGGGGTTAAAACGCAACCGGAACGTGATGCTGACCACTCACTCCCATCTAGTGCCGAGGTTGAGAATGAGAAGGATCTATACAACCTCTCCCCCTGCGCGCCTACGTGGCGCGTAACGGGATTGCGTTACGTTTTTTAAAACAATTCCACGAAATGTCTTTTCACAGAGCAGACGTGGGGACAGAACTTCACGAAATTCTTCCATTCCCTCAGTGGTTTTATAACAGTGAGTCTGTGTGGTAGTATCTGATCCGATGCTGTCATTTCAGGCCACGGCGGTGTGAACCAGCTGGGCGGCGTTTTTGTGAATGGGCGGCCGTTGCCTGACGTCGTTCGGCAGCGAATAGTGGAGCTTGCCCACAACGGCGTACGACCGTGCGACATCTCCCGGCAGTTGAGGGTCTCCCACGGCTGTGTGTCCAAGATTCTCTCCAGGTAAGCGCATCTGAATATTTCGCCGTGATATACACGCGTGCAGTTGGTCCGTTTCGGTACGTTAGCTGTTCCCGATAACAAACCAATGAAACTACAGAAATTACTTACAAACTACTGTCTGTCTGAGAGGAGAATGTACTTGACCTTGAAACACAACTACCCATCTGCGTAGGCCCACAGACACTCTATTATGCGGTGGAGAAACATCGACTCTCATTTCTCCATTAGTTCTCTATCTTTCTGGTATTTGATCTCATTCTTGTATATTTGGTATTTCAGAGTTTATACAGAATTTAGTAGTGTCGCTGGTAAAACGACCATAATATCCATTACCATGTAGATTGCTCCAAAAGTGGAAACATTTTTTAGTAAGGAGCAATGTTTTCAGGGCAGCATTTAACATGGCGTCACAGGGTCAATGTCTAAGACTCGGGATGTAAATAAGGATATCTACCCCTTCAAATAAGAAATTTGGCCGTATAAATGTGGGGGTAATGTTACTATTAACTGCGAAAACATTGTCTCTTTGCCAAATATTATATACTTGGACGTTTTATCTGTTGCCGAGGACAAGTATTGTGGAATATTACCTCCAAATATGCGTATGTTTTTTTATTACGTGGTTCTTAAACATAGGACCATAATTACCTTTTTCTTACTATGTAACTAACTTAAAAATCAAATGCAACGGTTGATCAGCTAGCATGTTTGCTTTGTGATCGGGAAGTTCTGGGTTCAGTTACAACTTCAAAAGTTGGCTGTCCTGACTAAATATTTAGTAATTTTCCCTGTTTCGAGTCGGGACAGGGTTACCTACTATCCTGATTGATATCTCTTTCGTGACTTTCCTACGTAATGGAAAGTCACTCATAAAAACGTAATATTTTACATTCCTTGGCATTTTATCTTCAATTTCAATGTATTATACGCACATAGCACAAAAGCTTAAACTTGAATACAATAAAATATCACAAAAATAACTGAAACTTAAGTTATGCCCATTGATATTTAATGAAAATAGAGCCACAGCTGGTGTATAGAAGGGGCAGGATGTGGTCCAGCCCCTGCACGAAGATGAAAACACACTCCATCCGAAACTTAAATATCTCAAAGCAAATTTCTAATCAGCATGACCAGAATCTCTACAGAAACCTCGGGCTCTGCAGTAAACAGCGATGCTTTGTGTGAGAGGTGAAGAAATGGCCATAACAAATTAGGTTCATGTGTTTGATCTGTGTTTCGTGTTCTAGCCATTTGTTAGCGTACAACTCTCCGTGCAAATTGATAAGATTAACGCTCCTCCCCTCTTTGGTACACTCACGATGGTACAAGTGTGGGCATCACTAATCTTTCTTCGTAATTCAATTACGTGCCTTGGTCTTCATCTTAACAGTAGGTCTGCATAATTAATTATACAATAATGTTTATTTGTATTCCGACCATTTCATTGGTTACGGATCTCCAGATGCCTGTGAGACATGTGTTGGGACACGTCGAAGGAAGCGATCGTGACCTTCCTTAAGCTGCTATGTTAGTATTTTGTTGGGAAAACTGTGGAAGACCACGGAAATACCAATCAGAATTAACAGTCTTCGAGACAAGATTAGTACCCAGGACTTCTGAATCGAAGAATAAGTGTTAACAATTACGTCGCCGTATTCTTCAGTTTACACTGCAACTTTAATACTCATTAATCATAGATATCTGAAATAATTCTACGAGGTGCGATCGGAAAGTTTCAAGACTGCGCGTATAAAAACCCGTACACTTATCTCAGGTATTAAATTCATCCATCACCCTCGAAGTAGTTCCCCTGGGAGTGAACACAACGATCCCAGCGCCGCTGCCAAGCCTGGAAGCATCCCTGGAAATCTTTCTTTGTCAGCCTGTCAAGCACCATCTGATATGTAGGCCTACATTACTAATTCGTCAGTGGAGTCGTTTTTCATAAGATCGATTATTATTTGATATAGAATTAATCGACGTAATAGTTAAAAATAATTAACTATGTGACTACTTGAGATGCCAGTACTTGCTTGGTTAGTCAACAAACTTCCCGTCGGTTTTGGAATATAAAATTTCATTACTTTCTTTACATAAGCCGGCCTCTGGTCCATATTTTTAATCAGTACTTACGTTTTATAGTCTGAGCTACTGAAAAATGTCGTTAAATAAACCTAAAATACATAAAGACCCAGTATATTTATTTGTTTAACATAGACAACAGTCATGTGGCTATCTCAGTGGTCCACATACGAGAATTGTAATTAAAGTGTTCTGGGTTCGATACCGCGCGCTGCCACTGTGAAGCTGAAATGAGCCCATTGAGTTGACAGTGACAATCAGTCGTATGAATACAGAAAATTCAAACGTTGTGGTTATTACTTGTGATTATAATAGACAGTAGGCTCTGCTCTCGTAATTGCTTTGTAATGAATAGAACATTGTCGTGACCACTCAACAGAACCAATGCAGTCTATCGTTTAGTGAAGAATATGTTACCGTCAAGTTTTAGTTTGAAATTAATGCCAGTAATTCGGTATACTATTTACTGTGATGTTACTGAAGTAATTTTAATTAAACGCTCTTGAAAACAAAGATAGAAAACTAATTACTTGATAAGGAATTTCGCGTTATATTCTTCAATCGAAACTATTACAGAGACTAAGTCGTGAAGTTTACATTAGTTAAATAAATATTCTAGGACTTAGGGAGGAATAAACGATGTATAGGAATGAAACATTTGTTGGGAAACTGTGAAGTCGGATCATAAGAAAATAGGTTTGCGGTACGTGAACTGATTTTAACTGTCTCATGATAGTAGCATATACAGTCCGGTTCAAAACGTTTAAAATCTTCCCAGATATTTTGATGTAGGTTCATTTCGATATTATTGTTCCATCTACTTTCCAGTCTCCCAAGTCGTTACTTTCCGTGACTTATTTAGACCAAAATATTTTAGATCCCATGCGTGCTACATGTTCCGCTCATCTTTATATTTATCTGCCTTTCTTTGGCTGCAATCTTGCAAGTACAACGTTTGTTATACAGTGACTGTACAGACGTCGGAAAAACTGTGACGAATCACACATCTTTTGTTTATAAAAAGTAAAGTACAATATTCTTAATGATGCGTTTTAATACTTTTAACACACATCGCAAAGTGAGCGAACGAGCGAGGCGAATGTAAAGTTGATAAACTGCTTAGATGATATTCCGACCCGTTTTGTGGTCTAGTAGCGATTATGTTAGGTTAAAATTTGTACGCGCACGCTCAGAACCTTCTCTCCGTGTGATTTATAAGCGTTTAGACACAAGTAAATATCACGTTACTGGAATCCTTTCAGGTATCATGAACACAGACATTTTATAACCTTTTTATGATGATTAGATGATAAAGATAAATTTTTGATTAATTAAATACATACATTTTCTAGTGGGAATTTAGTTACCATTACAACCGACGTAAGACTGAAGTTTCAGACAATAATATAATGATTATTATTATTATTATTTAGTGTTCTGTCTGACGACAGGTCCATATGAACAGGATCCTTCCATCCTTTTCTCGGACTGGGACCTGTTCATATACGTTCTTGGCAGATGATCCAGAAGTGGTTTGCCATTGCCTTCTTCTGTGTGTGAATGGAGTAATTGTTGGGATGCCACGGAGGAAAACTCCGTGTTGCCTAGACCACGGCCTTGTCCAACACAAGTTATAAATTCGGGCACCGCCGGGAATCGAACCCGAGACCCCAGGATTACAAGGCCAGCGTTCTAACCGCTAGACCACCGTGAGAAATTAATATAATGATTATTAATTCATTTTTATTCTCATTACCAATCTTTTTCAGGCTGTCACCTCTTTATATTTAAAATTAACTTCTGAAACTGTGAATCCTTGTAGATATTTGAAAGGATTCCTCAGACGGATGATTAGCGTGTTTCAAGATCTCTACCTGCTGATTGTGATCGAAAACCACGAGCTGTGGACATCTTAGACCACGAGGTCGTTGAGATCGATTTCACGTAATCAAAAAAAGCTAAAACTCTAGATAACACTTTAAAGGTTGTAAGAATATATTAATTTCGACATGAATTATTCCTGAATAACCCGTCAGGTGTAGTCGGCTGATATTTTCTCATGGCACCCAGAATGTTCTTCTTCCCCTCAGTCATTTAGATTCCATTGTCTGCATTGGAATTTTGAATATACTCATTTACTGTGATTAATGTTCAGCTTCGCAGTGATATTCAACTGAAGAAATTGCCACTAAAATGGCCCGAAGAATTATTTTTGAGGCCCTGACTCGTTGACGGAGTTGCCAAGTTTTGATAAAGTAGTTTAGCCCAACATTAATCCGTGTAATGGATTTCTTGGATTTGTGATGGCTGTTGTATTGGTCCTGTCAGAAGATCAGACAGAAAATAGATAAAATTTTCTGCTGTCAGACTTGTTACATTGACTTGAGGTGTTGAGAGGCGGCCAGATGGACGGGCAGAACTTCTTATGCTGGCGCAGCCAACCTTGAAGAATGACCACAAAGCAGGAAGACGCTTCACCACTCCCACTGTGCCATAGGGACTAGCTGTATAGTATTTTGTTCAAGTTGCTGACAGTGATTTATAATCAAGTATGGATTGAAAATCTTCTTCCAGACTCGCTCTCTCCTCATCTCTTTTACAAACTAATCCCGGAAACTTGTTAAATTAACCGGTCACTCCCCTCTTTCCACAGTGTCTATTGTGGCGATGGTTTATAGACTATATTCTACTTCCAGGTCAATTCCTTCTGATGCAAGTCGATTTTAAGTCTAAGCCTATTTATCGTATCTTTGTTTAACGGCGTAGTGTATTCCGTGTCAGGTTGGATGATAGCTGGTTTGTGTACAAGCATTGAAGTCACTGAAATTACTGAAATTATTAAATTATGCGTTATACAAGAATTTGAAACCAGCGTAGTGGTTTATAAGCCAGGTTCGTATCGGGAGACGTCGCGTTTGATTCTTGACGTAGAAGTAGGTAATTTTAACCATGAGATATGTGTTTTGAGACACTTAGTCGTGTAAACCCGAGTCGGTACCGAGGTTCAAGCCCAGGAGTTTGCAAACTGTCATCAGGAGTGAGAAGATTGCTGTCTTCTGGGTTGTAGCGTCGTGTAGTCTGGTAGAAGTTTAACAACGTTTCAGAGACTCATCACCCTGATGACGGAGGCAGCGAGGACCTCTGAAACGTCGGCATAAACTTCTACCAGACTACACGACGCAACAACCCAGAAGACAGAAATCTTCAGACTCAGATGAGGAGTTTTAACCTAGATATCACCTCGATTTATTTTATCAGTTCAGAGTTAAGCCTACTTTCGAGTGATACACTTATGAATTTTGTGCCACTAATTCCTACAGAGTAAACTTCCGTGTCCGTGTTTCATTTTAAATGGCATTTTGATGACTGTCGTAATATACGTTCAGTTGAACGTCACTCAAACAGTGTCGAATGACGCTGTCAACTCAAACTGCGACAGACATGGAACTTACAGGGCCGAGGAGACGTATGTCACCTGATGGCCTGATGTTGCGTGCGAAATGCTGTTATGTTCGCCGCTGACTGCAGCCATCGTCCTCGGGACTGTGGCCCCTCAGTTCCGGACCGGAAACGGAACAACAGATCCGGACATCCTTCGCCGGGAAACCCCCGTCGGCTGCCTCGCGTCATCTCTCGCTTGTTTTCCTCCTTCCTTTGATTCGTTCTTGTTTCAGTCCAGTGTTTGTACTTCGTGAATCAGACTCTCAAGGCACGTAAATCCAGCAGGACTTGTTTATTTATCATCTTTAAAGCTACCGTCCCTTATTCAATATCTTAGAAGATTAACGGTTAAGAAACTTAATGAGTTGTACTCTTCGTTATGTTATTTTTAGGGTGATAAAATTAATTGGAGTCAAATATTTGAACCGTGTAGCACGCAGTGTACGGCGAGAAATTCAAACTTTACTTCATTGATGATTAAACTTGAAATAAATAACAAACTGTTTGAAAAATATGATTGTGGATGAGAGGATAATTTTAAAATGAAATTGATTTTAAAAAAATAGGTCATGAAGATAAAGACTGGTTTAAATTGCCGCTTGATGGGGCCAGTGGCGGAGCTCTTGCGATCTCTACAATGTACCTTTGGGTTCCATAAAAGGCGGGGAGTTTCTTAACAATCCGAGCTACTGTCAGCTTCTCAAAAGGCACAGGGCTCTATGTACAATTAATATTATTATTCCTCCCAGTGGTGAACCTCACCATTGATGCTTCAAGTTTCTGATTGTACCACTTTTACATAATATGTCATGTTCCTAGTAAGGCTGTCTTTTTTTCTTAGAAAGAGAATCTGTTTAATGGTTTCCTGGTATCGTTTCCAGATGCATTGTACCTTTAGTTGTAATTCCTATGGCTCCGATGATTACCGCCATTACAAAAACATTTCGTGTTCCATATTAGCTAAATTTATTATTATTATTATTATTATTATTATCATCGTTGTAAATTTCCGTACGACGTGGACCATTCACTTTTGTCTAGTGTCCATGGTAAGAATATGCTGATCTATTCGTCCACTTTCCCATACGTATTCGTGTCTTTGTGTTTAATTAAGCACCAGGGAGACCTTTGTCTTATATCCCACGTCAGTACATCACACAGGGAGCATAAATTGTGAACCAGCATTGGTACAAATCAACCTGCAATTATTTGTTTCTCTGTCACTGTGTGGGGCAGTAACCTCAGTTAAATGACACCTGATCGCTACTCTCAAATTGTGATAATAGGCACATTTAATATCACTTAAATAACGTCTGCAGTTGAAACAGGGCGGATGAATATTTAACCTTTTTTTCGTGAAGTGCAGTCCGGTCTGTTAGTTTAAGCTTTAGAATTAATTATAAGATTCTTAGCATTTTCGTCTAGCGCGTATATAACCAGAGCATAGCAAGACAACTCTGGATAACAAAAAAATATGGCTACAAAAATTATGTACTGAGCAGAATTCGAACCCGCACGCCTGTGAGCCTTTAAGTTTTAGGTCAGCGACGTAAGTATCTAATTTTTGAAACATAGATCCAGCTTCATTTTGATTCATGTCGCACGTGATGCTTCGCTCTGAACACAATTACAGATCCCCCCCACCCCCGTCAGACTCCCAGTAATGCTTCATCTCCCATTTTTTATTCTGCCTTAAACAACGTTACGAAAGATGACACACAAAAGAGAATATTTTTAACCACATTGCATGCGTAGAGACTAAGTTTGGTCGCTTCTGTTTAAAAGGAGACTTTCTGCGAACATTGTTCTTCGCCTGCAATAGAGACCACCCTCCAACCTTAAGAGCAATGCGGGAAGCCTAATAGCATGCTGGCCGCGTGCGGTGTAGACCGGAAGTGCATGGAGAATTGAAAACGGAAGTGGAGTCATTTCGCGATACGATTCAGGATTGTCATGCTGGTGGCAGCGAGGGTCGGATGATGATGACAGCTAAATCATAATTCTCTTATATATCGTCTCGATCATAACCATTATTGGGTCCAGAGGCGCTTTTTTACGCTAAGGGTCTCAGCAACGTACTGTTAGAGAAACAGTGCTATTAAGTTAGCCGTTTATGGGTGCTTCATTTCCATTAAAAATATGGGGCATTATTTGTTATATTGCGTAACTTCTTAGCGTTAATATCAAATTTGTTACGAATCTGTCATTGCACAGTTAATAAACTTGAATGAATCACATTTCATAAATTAACTAAAGATACGGTGGTCTAGCGGTTAGAACGCTGGCCTTGTAATCCTGGGGGTCTCGGGTTCGATTCCCGGCGGTGCCCGAATTTATAACTTGTGTTGGGCAAGGCCGTGGTCTAGGCAACACGGAGTTTTCCTCCGTGGCATCTCAACAATTACTCCATTCACACACAGAAGAAGGCAATGGCAAACCACTTCTGGATCATCTGCCAAGAACGTATATGAACAGGTCCCAGTCCGAGAAAAGGATGGAATGATCCTGTTCATATGGACCTGTCCTCAGACAGAACACTAATAAATAAAACAATTTTTGATTGTAACTGTGTATTAAGCATCAGATATACGTAGAGGTTATAATGCGACAAAATAAGATTTTTCCTTTCACGTTTTAAAGTATTTACCGTATCAAACAATGTTTGAAGTTAAAGGTGTAGATTTCTATTAAATGTTTCTGTTGCAGTATTTCTGAGATGAGAATTTTTTGTAGGAAATCTACATAATATCAAGTTATATTTGAGATTCCTACAAATCAATGTTATATATCATTAAATACGATGCGAAATTTAGTACCATCTACATTTCCATAGACTCTTCTACTCCAAGTTCACCTTTCCGCTCCTTTCCTCTATATTTTTGCTAGTATAGACTATAAGAAAATTTGTTATATATTATTTTATTTATCTACTGAGAGGATGGCAGAAAATAATTAATTAAAATTTATGTGGATAGAAACGGTCGTTGCCTACTTTAAGGAATCCTGTATTTACGTGGGTGGGGGCAGTACGAAGCAGGACAGGAAACCGTCATACTGCTACTGCTGCCTCCATCATCAGAGTCGTGAAAACCTCAAATCCTACAAAACCTTACTGGTTTCTCTAGTGTACTGTTTCAGCATGCACGTGTAGTGGCTTAGTAAAATCACGATAAATCCCAGTCCAAGCTGCTCGACCAGCAACGTTCTATAGACATAAACTCTGAAAGTGCAAGTCTCGATATTTTATTAACGAAATTATTGGGGAGGGAGGTTCGGCTTTACGTTGAAGCCGGTTTCAAACGAGCAGATTCGTGTGTCTCGGATTGTATTTTACTGTGACGTATCCGTCAGGCCGACAAACCAAACGCTTGAGCACAGTAGCAAAACACTCACACATAATTACAGTGTATCCTAATTAGCATTATCGGTACTTCCTTTGCTGTGTAGAAGGCGTGCGGACAGACAGAGACAATGCAGGTTTTATTGAAACAGAGTTGGGGGTACACGTTTCACCTTAATCTCTTGAATTGATAACATTAATAATTAAGCTAAACAAAGTGTAACGCCGCGCGGCTATTATCGTAGGAAGTTCAAAAAGCAAAGTGGTGAGAGTCGAGACCGGGAGAGGGGGAGCTCTGTGGTACAGTTAGTGTCAGATCAGATGACATTTCGTCTCCAGGTATCTGCGTCTCTCCAGCTTTATAATATCAATTCCTATTGACTTATTATCGAACAGTGCGTGATAGTCGCGAGTTCAAATCTCGGCCCGGAGACCGGCTAGCCTGACCGGGATTTTCGTGGTTTTCCTCAGTCCCTCCAGGCAACTACCGTTGTAGTATCTTAAATTAGGCCACGACCGCTTCCTTACACATTCTTTCAATTTCATTACTCACTATCATCCTCTCATTTGAACACTATACAGTATATAGTGTTCAAAAAAGCACGCCATTGGACCGCGTCCTTTACCAGATCAATTCCACCTATTAATCTTCTGCCCTGTTTAAGATCCGTTTTAGTTGTATGTTCCTTTCTACGTGTGGGAGTCCCTAGTGATCTGTTCCCTCGAGGGTTCTACATGCATTTTTGATTCCCCATAAGCGTTAATGCTTCGCCCATTTAATTCTTCTATGGAAGATTGCAAATTATGAATCTCCCCCATTACGTAACTTTTTCGAACCTATGGATTATGAAAGTACCCACTGAATAATAATAATATAATAATATATCGTGTGTTGTGCATGATAGGCAAAGTTCTCAGCAATGGCGCTAGATGGCAGAATGTTCTATTTCTAATGCCATGTCTTCACTATGCAGCTTTAGAAGCGTTTTAAAAGACGACAAATGTACATAAGGGATGCAGGGAAGGGAGAAAGGGGATTACGGAGAAAGGAGGGCTAAGGGATTAAAATGCAAAATGTATAATTCCCCTTTTAAGTTTTAACAGGCCTTTTTCTGTAGTAACATAAGTTGTGGTAGAAATTGTATGGCTCCTTTTTTGAGTGTATTCTGGCCGACGGTTTCCACTGAATTTAAATGACTATGTATTATCTTAAAAGGTTGCTTCTTACTTCGACGTCATTTCGATTTAATAATTCATCGAAAAAAGGGGGGAGCGACAATTCGGGGTACATGACGTCAACATTGTTATTTTGCTGTACAAACACATTGCTAAACAGTCAAACCTTAGTTTCTATTATTATGAAGCCGGTTAAATTCGAATGATTTCTCTTGTGTAAGACCCATCTCTGTTTATAAAGTAACTCGAGTTTCATTCCAAATGTCAACACAAATTTTAATGTAAGAAACAATTCAGTTCTGTTCGTATAATAGCAACCAATCACGTGAAGGCAAACAGAGGTAAATCCCGGACATCATATGGATTACAACACTAGTACAGCTTTGACATTTGTCAGTAAACCTGGTTTTAATGACAGGACAAATTAAAATAACCAGAATATAAACAATACTTCATTAAAATATTTATAATAATACAGTACTTAGAATTGTAAATTATGTCATAGTCTACTAAAAAAAAAGTGTGGAAGAGTAGACTTTATAATGTGTATTTCCAGCAAAAGTTTATCGTATCTGCAAAAACGAGTTTTTTGGCATCTGATTTCTCAGCAAAGAACGTCCGTGTAGACGAAACACAGAGAGAGAGAGAGAGAGAGAGAGAGAGAGAGAGTTGTTCGTGGCCTGTACCTCCCTATCCTAGAAACAAGACTAATAATAACATTTGAACAGACGAGGCCTTTGGGGATACAACAAACACCATCCACTCACTCAAACGCGGGGCTTTGTTATGAAAATCGACAGCAGCTCCGGAGTTTGGGATGATGAAAACGCTGCCTGTGTGTATGTACGTCAAAGCTTTTGTAAATAATATCGTTTGTAAGTTGTAATGTTATTCGTTTCGGGCTGCGGGTCTCTGTCTGTTGTTTTCAATATTTCCCGTTCTCTATTATCATAGTCTCTCGGGGATTCTACTGCTGTTTTTGACGGAGGGAGGGGGGTTGGTGTGGTAGCAGGGGTGGGTGGGGGTAAATTTTGTCAAAGTGAGTGATGGAAGGGGTAGTATGAGTATATGCTGATGACATAGATCGTCATGGGATGCAGACGCTGGAGAGGGGAGTTTGGAACATACACAGGGATATTTATGACATCAATTTTTTTTGGTTATATTGGTGTAATGATACGTGGTTGTGGGGTGGGGGGTGGAAAGTGGATTGTTTTGTGTTTATTTGGTTTTATAATGGCATGGAGTAGGCATATACTGATGGCAGATGAAAATGATTATCACAAATGTGTAATGATAATGGTTATTTAGAAATAGAGTGCTGGTTGATTAAAAGGGAAATATGCCGACACCGTGTTCTGTCATAATTGTTAATTATTAGATAAATGTAACTGGTGGTTTTTAATTATATTGTTATTCCTGGCATTATGGCAGTCCAGAAGACAGATCAGTTCGGAAACGTTAAGACATCAGTCTTTACGTGACGAACTAAGTTGAAAAACGATTGTTAAATAGTTTCCAAATCAACACATCATGCATATAATTGTCTCTTACCACAAGTTAAAATTTCAACGCCGCTAATAAAAATAGTCCATACTTTAACTCGATTCTGTTCGTGTTCGTATATTAACAGCCTGGGATTTATTTAAACGTTCACTTTAATATTATCTTCCTCCTTGTTCCGAGAGACATATGTTGATACACAGTTAAACAAATCCCGTTATGTCTTAGATTTGATTACAATAAAAATTCCAGGTAACCCTGTAGATCGCCATTTAGTATTTGTCCTGTGCTGACTTGATCCATCTGCGGCTCAAATTTCTATTTTTGACGACTTTGCTTTCAGAAACGTATTTAAGTTCTTCCCTTCAAAAAAGTGACTTATATTCTACAATCATTTAAAATAAATTGCAAAATTGTTGTGTTATTTATTCAAATTCTCAGTTTTTTTTGTAAATGATTTAAATAGAATGACATACGTTTTGAACCGAATAATAGCGCACATTCTTAGAATTATTTGAATAAATATTAAATACATTTAAAAGTACTCAGTCAAACTTTCAGAATAGCGAATAGCACATCATAAAATAAATTTCAAGGAAATGGATGATTTTATCGAAGTCTGCTGCATCAGTTCGTAGCCTTGGTCGTCAACAAAAACTGGTGGTTATTAACTAATACCTTGAACTGCAGCTTGTCTGACCGTAGCAGATTCATATCTCATTCGGTGATTGTGGTGTTTCGTCATATTCCTTCTAGTCTTTATTACCCATCCTGGTACAGAACCTAGAACCTTTATCTCCTCGATTCCTCCCGATGTACTAGGAAGACAGTCTCTACTCAGTTAGACTACTATTTGTCACAATTTCACCCTACAAATCATTAAAGACATGTTTAAACCTTTAACGCAAAGGACAGATAATCCTATCAATATACGCGATATTTTGAGAGAAGTAGCTTTGAGCTCGTATTCGTACCTCAGCTAATCCCATGGTAGCATTTTTTTTACGTCAGGAGTCATATTATACTTAGAGAGAATGTGATGTCATTACTAAGTACAGAGATCAACTGGAGAATGAAATATGTATTTATTATTGTCAGTCAGGAAGATTTTAAATGCTTCGTATTATGGAATTTTACATTGTCATTCCCCAGTAATTTTTATTGCAAAAATAAATGACCTAACGCCGTGAAATATCCTTTAATTTAACTGATATGAACTTATTATTAAGGATCATAATGGCGTTTACGGACGTGAGTGTAAATCATGTTTTTCGCAGTTGAATAAATTTTTCCTTCATCTAAATTCAACCTTCCCGTTTTTCCATAAATATATAAAAAAATTTCAGTGCACTGACTGTAAAATTGTTAACAGATCTTACGATTTATCTTTCACGTTTACAAACAAAATCCCTTTTCTACCTTTGTCAGCGAAATGAGTTGATTCCATTTTCTCGATTTGAAACGCTGGATCAGTCCGAGCGCTTCAGGTCTTGAATTTACCGTGACGGACGACAATGGGTTACAGAATATAAGCATCGTACATTCTCCTAGGCGTTGTGCAATTTCTGCTAGCATTAAGAGAACAATATGCTATCTGGCGTCATTGAAGTCAATCCAAAGGAAGCATCTCCTTCATTTTAACATGCTTCCTACAACGATAACAATTGTGGTAAATTCTGAGTTTAGACACACAAAAGATACACGAGAGATACAATTACTTTGTCTTACTGACGAAAAAGACTTCTAAGAACAAAGCTAAGATGGAAGGATATTACTCAAATGTTGTGTATGTGTGAACCGAATTTATAGTCTTCAGGGTATGTCCTAATATTAGGATTTTGTAAAGACTGTGATGAATCTGCTAATTGAATACATCCCGCTACAATGAATACTCATCAACTATTCATTACTTGCGTTTAATTGTTTGTTTAACGATGTTATTTTTTAAACTGCTTCGATTAGGTTTATTGACATGTAGTATAGAACAGTAAGATAAGTGACTAATGAATTATGAAGGCTGTGGCTTACTTTAAGGTACTATCACAAAAAATGTCTTCTTATATGTGTGTGAATTGATAATGGGCCGCGTCGGGATTGTTAGTTTTCGGGGAGAGATTCAGATCTGAAATCAGCGTAATACGAAACGGATCAGAACTGCACAGCGAAGTCTGGAGGCCATTTAGTGAGTTGTTTCAGTGGCGTGCACAGTATTAACTGTTTTAACTCTCGCGGATAAATCCGTTGCGACATATGAAGGACACAGATGCTAACGACAACGTTCATTTGTTTCGGTAGTTTCTTAATTGTTCTCAGAGCTTACGTCTTTCTGTCTCTTCATGGCCACCTGCGCTGCTGACTATCGCCCAGAACGCGAGGAATGTTCGGGTGGAGACGCTCCATTTTGTTAATAAGAAAAAAAGAAAGGAATAGTTAAAAAGTCTGAAGTATTATACCGCCAAGGGTACAACGCCGTCCATTCTTATACAGACTCGGGTGGACTTAGACGAGGAAGACTCATGTTATGGGACGCGCACTGTTAATTGTTCTGGTTTAGCTTAGTTGAAACTGTGGTTTCTTTCTTATTCATAGTCTTTGGAATTTATATCAACTTAATGTGGAACGTAAATAAGAAATTATATGTCAATGACATATTTAATCTGTATAGACTACGAAAGTTCTCGCCTCAACTTAAAACTAGGTAAATAATTAACAATCTAGCATTACCTACTTGGTATTATATTATTTATTTAGTGTTCTGTCTGACGACAGGTCCATATGAACAGGATCCTTCCATCCTTTTCTCGGACTGGGACCTGTTCATATACGTTCTTGGCAGATGATCCAGAAGTGGTTTGCCATTGCCTTCTTCTGTGTGTGAATGGAGTAATTGTTGGGATGCCACGGAGGAAAACTCCGTGTTGCCTAGACCACGGCCTTGCCCAACACAAGTTAAAAATTCGGGCACCGCCTGGAATCGAACCCAAGACCCCCAGGATTACAAGGCCAGCGTTCTAACCGCTAGACCACCGTGGCGAGCTATTTGGTATACAGAGACTTTATTCAAAAACTGATTATTACTCAGAATATCAAGTAATCCCTGCTCTTATGGAAGCCGTGGTTGTCTATCTGAGTCAATCAAGGGGCTGATTAAGCCCCGGTAACCGGGGTTCGATTCGCGACAGAGGCAGACATTTTTTCTTTTCGTCTCCACGCCCGCCCGACCTTAACACAACTCCTCCACAGGTCTTCATTATCGTCGCAGTTAATATCAGGGATAATTTTACCTTAACTTGTTTTCATATAATTTTTTTAAAAAAAAAACTAAAATCGTCCAGTTTCCAGTAACACGAACGTCATTGTGCTACTTCGTGTATATTCCCTTTGAATGCCGCCCGGTTTTCTGTCTAGGTGAAGCCGCGGTTAAACGAGGGACCCACCACTCTGTTTGTAATTGCTCGACGAGACGATTAATACTTTGTTTTTTAACGTTTCATTAACTTTAATTATGTTGCCGGAACAGAAACTTGGTCTAACAACACAGCAAGACACGAAACTTGGGGAACAAACCGACTTCTCGTACAATCATTGAAGCTAATGCCGGCCTAAGCACTGTGGTGTAGGCCGCGCCTGACTGGCAACTTAACTAAGCCACGAAATGGTTTCGTTCAAAAAGTCCTGCTCGTGAATACATTAACAGCGCATTCTAAAAGTTACTGACTATATTATTTTTAAACAGCCAGATCATATCAGTTCATTACCAGGCACCAAATCTGTTACAACTGAAAAGATTATAAATAGTCGAGAACTACGTGAGTATAGCCAAGAATTTTTACTGGATAAGGATCTGGAAGGAGACTGTCGTAATGTAAGTAAGGATCCTGTGGGCATTCATATGGAGCAACTGAGTAAAACTCAGTGATACCTCGGAACGTACGTTCGGAAACCAGGAATAGCATGTAAATTTGATTACGCGTAAGTCAGGTAGGTGTCAGCCGTGTGTGGGGCTATTTTGAATATACATCGGAAATGTTTGTCACACTCGCCCCCCCCCCCCCCCCCAATGGCCACATGTGACGACTTTCTTGTCTGTGAACGCTGCCTTTGTGCACTGATCCTGTCACGCAGTAATTAAGGCAGATTCCCGCTGCTTCGAGATTTCCTTTGGTCTTCGCCGCTTTGGAACCAGATGAAGGGATCGGCCCCTTTTCCTCAGACGTACAGCTGAGCTAACCGGCAACACTCAGCAGTTTTTAAGGTTGTTTAAAGACGCTGTATCGGTTACAAATGCGTTGGTTGGATCTCGAATAAGAAACACAGATTTTTTAAAACTGCCGCTTAGAATAAGAAAGAGATGGTAGGATACTATTAAACGTCTTGTCCAAGGACTCTCCATGGAAACGTATCAGGAGCTAAAGCCCTGCTTTTTATCTGCGGCCGGAGGAAAGAACTACCTACTACCGAGGAGAGCATAAATATAAATATGTATACATTTTCTAGCCACGGTGGTCTAGCGGTTAGAACGCTGGCCTTGTAATCCTGGGGTCTCGGGTTCGAATTTATAACTTGTGTTGGTCAAGGCCGTGGTCTAGGCAACACGGAGTTTTCCTCCGTGGCATCCCAACAATTACTCCATTCACACACAGAAGAAGGCAATGGCAAACCACTTCTGGATCATCTGCCAAGAACGTATATGAACAGGTCCCAGTCCGAGAAAAGGATGGAAGGATCCTGTTCATATGGACCTCTCCTCAGACAGAACACTACAAATAAAATAATAAAAATACATTTTCTAATCGTAAGGGCAAACAGTCTCAAAAGAAAATGTAATTGAAGTAAGAAGATCGTGGCTGTAGGCCTGTGACATTAAAATTTCCAAATTTGGTACAGATACATATTCCGTTGTCCAGACAGCATGGAATTTAACAAACCAGCAAGAAAATTACTTTTTTAATTAAAGTTTTATTTTTTATATTTTAGACACAGTCTTGATATATTTAAATGTGACAACTGCTTCGTTACTGGCACTAAAATGAGATTAACTCATTTTAAATGAATAATAATAACAATAATTATAATTTCATATATTTATATCTAGTAGGATAATTAGAGACGACTCTACATCTATGGTAAATCACATTTCAAGGTCACTACCTTAACTAAGTACACGTGTTTCTGCTTTTGTAAGGACATTTACAATAAATATTATATTTCATTTCCGGACATTTTATAACATTACATACAACCAATTTAATTTTAAATTTCCTCTATTCATAATATGTAGATTTTGTATTTTACATACGGACTGCGTTTCATTTGTTTCTTAATGTTATTTATTGATTTCATACGCCGTTTGTGGGTTTTATTACATTATTTTATATTATACTATTCTTTTTTAGTGCTGTCCTCAACTTTCATTTGTTTGGCCGTTGTCAAGTTTATAAATAAATTAATTGCACTCTTTTAATCCAGTTAATGAAATGGACACGAAACTACAGCCGTGATTGTTTGTTTCCGACCTGCAGATATTATGAGACGGGGAGCTTCAAAGCTGGCGTCATCGGCGGAAGCAAGCCCAAAGTAGCGACACCTCTTGTAGTGGACGCCATTGCGAACTACAAGCGTGAGAATCCCACCATGTTCGCGTGGGAGATTCGGGATCGACTCCTGGCTGAAGGCATCTGTTCGCAAGACAATGTTCCCAGCGTCTCCTCCATAAATAGGTGAGTCTGTAAATATAAAAAGGACGAAGGATATATTTTCGATGGTAGAGAAGTCACTTGTTAAGAGTCAAAGAATACGTACCTTGCTACAAGACATAGTAGAAAATTAACAAGTCTCTACGTGTCCCTCAAGACTCGTTAAGGCTTGCATGTTGTAAAGTTCTAAAAATGTTGATTATGAAATAGCAGGAGTGTCGAATCGTATATTTTCCTCAAATTATATCGTATCACTATGGATGGGATAACAGAATTGCTTAACACATGTCCATATATTTCATCATCTGCCAGGTACAATATCAGTTTTACATGTTTATCTCGCAGGGTTATACGTTTCAAAACTTATCTAAGATTTTCCAGCATGTTTTGGCATCGATTCCGTCAACCAAACAGTGATACATGTTTTAAGAACTATAAGGAATACCGGAATTATTTTAATATTTCGGGAAATTGTATAAGCCGCCCCTGATGATGACAATGACTACAAAACATTTCGGGTAATAAACTTAGATTATCTTTGCAACATATTACCTCTATGATCCAGCGTATGAGTAAAATTGAGATTGTTTCTAGTGGATAATAAAATATATATATTTATGTATTATATATTTTGCTTCAACGGAGCTGACGTAACAAGAATTATTATAACGAAACCATATTTGTCTCTCAAATCTGCGTTAATTAATAAAGAACCGTCCACTGAATGTATTTATTTTTGAGATAGAAATTTCTGATATATTTTCATCTCTCATGGTAATTGTATTCCCTCAGTACATTTGCAAAGATACATTATTATTTTTCACGAATTTTCAAAAATCATAC
>NW_028259362.1:0-31879 GCF_977971745.1 Zootermopsis nevadensis | reverse complement strand
TTCATCATGTGATTTTAGGTGTCAGGACACTGAACCTACAGTGCACTTGCAGCTCCCTGCACAGTACAGAACAAGGAACAGTCCATTGCATAGAACAGCCACTTGCATGAGTGAAGAAAGAACTCTGATAGTCACTTGTTTATAAAGTCACCAGGGAAAGGTACCTACTAACCTAACGTAATTAGGATACGACAGATATTAGAACTGTGTTTGAATCATGAAAAAGTTTGTACTCTCAAGGGGCTACACAATGTTGACTTACCTGCTTCTGCCCCATCTATATCGGCTACTGCGAGCACGTACAGAACTGATATGAATTTGTGTTGCTTTCAGCACATCTGGTGGAAAAAGTGATGGCATATATCGATGGGACGAGCCCGTCTTTTCCCGTATTGGGAGATGCTCGTAGTCAGTTGCCTCGCTCCATGTCAGCGATCTTCTACCTCTTGGCTGACTAGTATTTCAAAGTTAATGAATGGGTAAGTAGTTGATAAGATATGTGAATTGTGCTTCCTTTAATCTTAATTTCTTTGGATTCTCTTTTTGAATATTCTACCTTCCTTAATGCCCTCGCTTCACTTCTGTACTGTAACACCAAGACAGACATTTCATTACAAAACTTTGTTAGCATTTCTTCCTTGATTTTGTCTTCAGTGTCCTTGTAAGTATGAAGCTAGTAATTTAGTCCTGTCAGTAACTGTTTCAGGTCGTGTGGGGTAATTCCTGTAAAACCCATATCTTACTTTTCTGTACTGAAATTTTAAAATTGTGCCATGCACATGAAATGTTCAACTCGAACACGAACCTTTGAAGTTCCTCTCCAGAATTATTAATGGACATACATAAGTGTTTGTGGAAGAGTCCTTAGTGTTATGGGTGCAAATATCTGAATGATTTTGACACCGATTATTGCCGTGCAGTGTGGAAACAGTGAACACAAGTATATATTTATTTTCACAGTCTATACACAAACGTTGTAACTAAATGATGTTGTTAAAATTATATAATATTAAAACATTATGTAGTATAAAATATTATATTTTGGCGCTTTTTATCGTAAATACGATTTTACATTATTTAGCGCTTTTTTACGACATGTTTCGAATTTACAAGAAATAACCCAAAGGAAGCAAACAAAATTTCAATGGTTGCAGAACCCAAAAAAAACAAATGCGGATAATCTATGTAACGTGAGACGTGAGGCTAGTAGAACCTTTAGGACTAAGAAAAGGGAATACCTGAAGGGCAAAATTGCTGAACTTGAGACAAATAATAAGGAAAAAAACATCAGAGACCTGTACAGAGGCATTAATAACTTTAAGAAAGGATATCAACCCCAGACCAATTTGGTAAAGGATGATAGTGGCTATTTGCTTGCAGATCCAATAAAAATTGTGAATAGGTGGAAAAATCTCTTTAGCGAGCTCTCAAATGTTCATGATACTGGTGGTATTAGACAGATTAAAATGCATACAGCTGAACTGTTGGTGCCAGAACCTAGCTTAGATGAAGTGGAACTAGCCATTGGGAAGTTGAAAAGTTATAAATCTCCAGGAATTGATCAGATTCCAGCAGAATTAATTAAAGCAGGTGGCAAAGGGTTGCATATGAGGATCCATAAGCTTATTCAGTTAATTTGGGATAAGCAAGAGATGCCACAACAGTGGAAGGAATCCATAATTATTCCTGTTCATAAGAAGGGGGACAAGACTGAGTGTGGTAATTACCGAGGAATATCGCTGCTATCAACCTCATACAAAATTCTATCAAACATTCTTTTGGCAAGATTAATTCCATGTGCGAATGAAATTATTGGGGATCATCAGTGTGGGTTCAGACGAAACAGATCAACGATTGATCAGATCTTTTGCATTCGTCAGATACTAGAGAAAAAATGGGAGTTCGGTGGGACCGTACATCAGTTATTTATAGATTTCAAAAAAGCCTATGACTCTGTGAAGAGAGAAGTGCTATATAATATTCTTATTGAATTTGGTATACCAAAGAAGCTAGTGGGTCTAATAAAAATGTGCTTAAATGAAACCTGTAGCAAAATTCGAGTAGGTAAATATGTATCTGAGACATTCCTCATCAAGAACGGTCTAAAACAAGGAGATGCTTTGTCTCCCTTGCTCTTTAACTTTGTGCTAGAATACGCCATCAGGAAAGTCCAAGGTAGGCAGGAGGGTTTGCAATTGAACGGGACACATCAGCTATTGGCATATGCTGATGATGTTAATTTATTGGGGGACGATATAAATACAATAAAGAGGAACGCAGAAGTTTTACTAGAGGCTAGTAGACAGGTGGGGCTAGAAGTAAATTCAGAAAAAACTAAGTACATGTTAGTATCTCGTTATCAGAAGACAGGCGGGCAAAATTATCTTAGGGTGGCTAATAAATCCTTTGAAAGGGTTACAAAGTTCAAATATCTGGGAACAACAATAACAAATCAAAATGATACTCGTGAGGAAGTTGGGAGGAGACTAAATTCCGGAAATGCTTGCTACTTCTCAGTTCAAAATATTTTGTCTTCAAATCTGATTTCTAAGAACCTGAAAATTAAAGTATACAAAACAATAATCTTGCCTGTTGTTTTGTATGGGTGCGAAACATGGTCTCTCACTCAGAGGGAGGAACACAGATTGCAGGTGTTTGAGAATCGGGTGTTGAGGAGATTGGAGATAGCTGTCATCATATTTATGTTCTTTTTGTTGGTCTTGCTTAGTTGAAGCATTTGTAGGTCCATCTTGTTTTATGTTTTTCTTTTTCTTAAAATTTCTCATTTTGATTCAATGATCTATTATACGGTTTCAAGAAAACAAGAATGGCAGATACAGTATTTATTGATACTTAGTTTTTATATTACTAAGATTGATAAATAATCAACACCTTTCTGCTCCCAGCACAAACTTTCTGAAAACTTAATGCAAAGTGATAAAATGTATTGGAAGAATTGTCATTCAGTGCTAATTCCAGTTTTCACCAATGTATAGTATGACGGGGGTTCAATCCCCAACAGGGGCAGGGGATTTTGCCTCTAGCCTCTGTGTCCAGACTGGCTGAGGCCCATCCAGCCTCCTATCGAATGGGTGCTGGGGTCCTTTCTTGGGGGTAAAGCACTGCCAGAGTGTGATGTTGGCCAGTCACCCATATCTAGTGCGAGGTTAACTGAGTAGGAAGTACCTTCTTCCCCCCCCCCCCCCCCCCCCCCAAGCACTTACATGGTGTGTAATGGGACAGCTTTACTTTACTTTTTACAGATGTATAGTTGTATACATTCTAAAAGTGCACATCAGCTGATATACTGTCCACAGATCAGGAGAAATGCCCTGCGAGGGGAAGTCGTTTCTGGTGTGGTGCAGGGGGTATGTTTACTATCAAGTGGACTAGAGGGCTGATATACATTATTTAGTCTGTTGGTGCTACTGAATTTATTCCAACAGTGTTTAATAAGATTCCCATCTGAGAATAAACACAAATAACAAATAATATTTTGTTAACTGTTTTATCAGCAGGAATGCATATTTGTAAGTCTGTCATAATAAATAAGCAATTTAATTATTTCAGTTAATTTTATTTTTATGAAGATCTGAGAAATAACAGATGCTTTTACTGGATTTAAAAATTACTTCTGAGAATAAACACAAATGGTTATACTAAAATATCAGTTAATGTGGTACCTGTTTAGTGGAGTTCTTAAGCCTGCAATAGAATGGATTCATACTTACTAAACCAATATTAATTTCATTTAGGTGTGAGACATCCAGTTCATTGAGATTCCAGATTTAATGAGAATTTTCTTTCTGTAACAGCTATGTTTGCGAGATCGTGACTTGGTGGGTGGTCTGACCTTTGAACACGAGGCCATCATGCGCCTAATTGCTAAGCGGTGCAACCGGTTGATTGTTATCGCTTCACCTAATTTCCTCAAAAGTGAAGCGAATAGATTCTTTGTGACTTTGGCTACAGCACTTGGAATTGGTGAGTGTCGAGATTCTTTCAGTGATTGAGTGTTTCAAGAAGTTATAATTCCTAGATGTTCCTCCTCTTGACTTGTGATATTGTGAATGGTTTACCTGGACCATACATAATTATTCTTCAATGTTATTCAGCACTGAACAGTTCCTGTAGTTACAGCATTGAAATTAAAGCATTCTGAATAGTAAGAATTAATTTGCAAAATCCAGAAGAAGAGTTAATGCAGCATTGATAACCTTTTCATATTAAATTTCTCTTTCTATTTACATGCTTAACCCACATTCCCCCCCCCCCCCCCCAAAGTTTTAGTAGCATAAGAAAATTATATATTTTTCCTTTCACACATGTCACAGCTGTTTGCATAATTGTTTGTTCTTTCTTACAGTTTATGATGAAAACATTTTTGGGTGAAAATTTAAAATTTCTGCCATGGGTTATGGAAAGCAGATAAGTAGAAAATACAGTAATATTACGGCACATACTGTTGTTATGGGGAAAAAATAATTGCTGTCTGTCGTGAAACAACATCGATCAATTGTAATAGAAAGCTGTTTCCATTTCATGCATGTTGGGTATAACACAGTCGGAATAAAGTAAATAAACGTATTCAGAGAAATAAACCCTAAGTGCACGTATGAAAAATTATTACACAATTAATGCATTCAGATAAACAATATGATGAACCACTATAGAAAAATGTCATTCATGATGGTGAATCCAAAATCTCTACCCCTAACCCCTAAATTCCAATTGATCCAATGGTATCTATAACACACTTTTCCCCACACCTTGGAGTTTTCCAGGAACACTACTGTCATGTAAAAGGAGAAATGGCTCTGTATAATAAAAATAAAAGTAAGAATTTTATCTTATAGTCATTTAAATTTAGTATATTTCTACCACAAATATTATTAGAAGCATAGGAAATATAATCCTTCTCGAAGGTATCACCACCTTGTCGAAGGCAATCTGCCGGGTGAGGAGGCTTGCGTGCTCAAATGACCCTTAGGGCTATGCCGGCCTGAGCTTTGGCTCATGGTAGGGTCACCCAAGCCGGACAGGTCTAAGGAGATGCGCTAGACTAAGAGTGATACCCTGGTCCTCCAGGTTGGGGGTTGGGTGTAGGGCTAACAACCTTTCACCTTTAAAAAAAATATGTGTTACGAAAAAATCAACCAAGCCTCGGATCAGGACGGACTCTTTGGCACGACCACGGCAATTGAAAAAGGACATGAGATTTGGTACCTGGAACATTAGGAGCCTCTATAGGGCTGGGGCACTGAAATCAGTGTGTAGGGAATTAGGGAATTATAAGTTAGACTTAGTGGCAGTGCAGGAAGTGCGATGGGAGGGGGAGGGCACGATCCCAGTGGACAATTTTACATTTTTCTATGGAAAGGGGAATGACAATCATCAGCTAGGGACGGGTTTTTTTGTTCATAGCAGAATTAGGGCAGCAGTTAAGAGAGTAGAATTTGTTAGTGACAGGTTGTCTTACGTAATTTTGGAAGGACGTTGGTGCGACATCATTGTCCTTAATGTTCATGCCCCAACTGAAGACAAAAGCGATGATATCAAGGATAGCTTTTATGAAGAATTGGAATCAGTATTTGATACATTTGGCAAGTATCACATGAAAATTCTGCTAGGAGATTTCAATGCAAAAATTGGGAGGGAGGATGTCTTCAAACCCACAATAGGCAGCGAGAGTCTCCATGCACTTAGTAATGATAATGGCGTCAGAGCAGTGACCTTCGCTACGTCAAAAGATTTAATTGTAAAAAGTACAAAATTTCCACACCGTGATGTTCATAAATACACTTGGACTTCCCCAGATGGCAGAACACACAATCAAATAGATCATGTTTTAGTAGATAAGAGAAGGCAGACAAATGTAATTGATGTGAGATCATTCAGAGGAGCAGATTGCGACACTGATCATTATCTGGTGGTAGCAAAAGTGAGGGAGCGGCTTTCAGTAAGTAGACGAACTAAACAAAATTTTGACACAGAAAGATTTGATTTGAAAAAATTAAGTGAGGGAGAGGCAAAGGAACAATATCAAGTTGAAATTTCGAATAGGTTTCAAATTTTAGAGACAAATGAGGATAATGAAAGTGTGGACATCAACAGGGAGTGGGAAAATGTCAGAAACTGCATCAAAATTTCAGCAAAAGAGAAACTAGGATACTACAGGAGAAAGCAAAATAAACCGTGGTTTGATGAAGAATGTTCAAAATTAATAGATCGAAGGAAGCAAACAAAATTTCAATGGTTGCAGAACCCAAACAAAACAAATGCGGATAATCTATGTAACGTGAGACGTGAGGCTAGTAGAACCTTTAGGACTAAGAAAAGGGAATACCTGAAGGGCAAAATTGCTGAACTTGAGACAAATAATAAGGAAAAAAACATCAGAGACCTGTACAGAGGCATTAATAACTTTAAGAAAGGATATCAACCCCAGACCAATTTGGTAAAGGATGATAGTGGCTATTTGCTTGCAGATCCAATAAAAATTGTGAATAGGTGGAAAAATCTCTTTAGCGAGCTCTCAAATGTTCATGATACTGGTGGTATTAGACAGATTAAAATGCATACAGCTGAACTGTTGGTGCCAGAACCAGGCTTAGATGAAGTGGAACTAGCCATTGGGAAGTTGAAAAGTTATAAATCTCCAGGAATTGATCAGATTCCGGCCGAATTAATTAAAGCAGGTGGCAAAGGGTTGCATATGAGGATCCATAAGCTTATTCAGTTAATTTGGGATAAGCAAGAGATGCCACAACAGTGGAAGGAATCCATAATTATTCCTGTTCATAAGAAGGGGGACAAGACTGAGTGTGGTAATTACCGAGGAATATCGCTGCTATCAACCTCATACAAAATTCTATCAAACATTCTTTTGGCAAGATTAACCCCATATGCGAATGAAATTATTGGGGATCATCAGTGTGGGTTCAGACGAAACAGATCAACGATTGATCAGATCTTTTGCATTCGTCAGATACTAGAGAAAAAATGGGAGTTCGGTGGGACCGTACATCAGTTATTTATAGATTTCAAAAAAGCCTATGACTCTGTGAAGAGAGAAGTGCTATATAATATTCTTATTGAATTTGGTATACCAAAGAAGCTAGTGGGTCTAATAAAAATGTGCTTAAATGAAACCTGTAGCAAAATTCGAGTATGTAAATATGTATCTGAGACATTCCTCATCAAGAACGGTCTAAAACAAGGAGATGCTTTGTCTCCCTTGCTCTTTAACTAGAATACACCATCAGGAAGGTCCAAGGTAGGCAGGAGGGTTTGCAATTGAATGGGACACATCAGCTATTGGAATATGCTGATGATGTTAATTTATTTTGGGACGATATGAATGCAATAAAGAGGAACGCAGAAGTTTTACTAGAGGCTGGTAGACAAGTGGGGCTGGAAGTAAATTCAGAAAAAACTAAGTACATGTTAGTATCTCGTCATCAGAAGACAGGCGAGCAAAATTATCTTAGGGTGGCTAATAAATCCTTTGAAAGGGTTACAAAGTTCAAATATCTGGGAATAACAATAACAAATCAAAACGATACTTGTGAGGAAGTTAGGAGGAGACTAAATTCCGGAAATGCTTGCTACTTCTCAGTCCAAAATATTTTGTCTTCCCGTCTGATTTCTAAGAACCTGAAAATTAAAGTATACAAAACAATAATCCTGCCTGTTGTTTTGTATGGGTGCGAAACATGGTCTCTCACTCAGAGGGAGGAACACAGATTGCAGGTGTTTGAGAATCGGGTGTTGAGGAGGATATTTGGGCCTAAGAGGGAAGACGATGGGGCGTGGAGAAAACTGCACAATGACGAGCTTAAAAATCTGTACTGCTCCCCCAGTATTGTGAGGGTGATTAAGTCGAGAAGAGTGAGATGGGCGGGACATGTAGCGCGCATGGATGGGACAAGGTGTGCACCGGGTACTGGTTGGGAAACCTGAAGGGAAGAGACCGCTGGGGAGACCTAAACGTAGATGGGAGGATAATCTCAGGCGGGATCTATGGGAGATAGGAGTTGAAGGAAACTGGATTTTGTTGGCCCAGGACAGGGTCCGGTGGAGGGCTTTGGTTAATTCGGTGATGAACCTTCGGGTTCGGTAAGCCATCTAGTTAGTTAGTTAAACAAGACTGGGTGGTATTAAGCATGAACCTCTGATACGTCTGTAAATTTCTAACAGACACGGCGCAGCATCCCAAAAAACATAAGTCTTCTTATTCTCCGCGTTAGAAACTTAAATTTTGTGGAGAAAGTAGCGATATCACATATTTTTAAAAAGTTGTATATCATAAACTTGCTGTGGATACTCCATTTTCCAGTCTCCGGATAACAAGAGGAGGAAAAAGGACGTATTTGAACTTTGCTGTCGTGTCGTAATTCAATGGAAGAGTACGTCTTGGGACGCCGTAATCCCTCAGCTTATCGATAAGACACGCATATTTTGTGGAAACAGTTCATTAAAGTGTTTACTATGGCCAACCATTTGGTCCATCCTGAGCTAGACGAATCCACTCAGTATCCTGTTTATTTAAAATCGATTATATTACGCGCACGTTTAAAATGTTGTATATATTTCTCATTTCCCCCACACGTAATCGTCATTTTATTAAAATTGAATTTGTTGAAATATTTTCTTTGTTATTTTTAAAATTTGTATAATGTAATTGTTTGTTGCTCGGGGTCAGAGGTCTGATAAAACCGACTGAAGAATATCGATTTATAAAAGTCCACATCTGTGCATGTAAAACATTATCAGCAGCAGCAGCAGTAGTATCAGAATAATCTTCATTTACATGCATTTATAATATTAATCTTTTTTTATTATAGAGCAATATGATAAAGAGAGAGACGCATTATGTCATATGGCATGTAGGAAAGTAATATATTCTAAAATTTTTGTATTAATTATTACTCAGTTCAGAAATCGTTATTAGGCTGCAATCTAAACTTTTCAAAGTTGTTTGCTAAGATAATCTTTTGGGCCCAAACCATATTATCTTGGTACACAAAGGATTTTTATTATAATCAAGACAGTTGTCTTTTAGTTTCTAAAGGATACGACTTGCTGAATTACAGTTCTTTGCTTTAAATCAACAGTTTTTAAGAACTGGCCCGAGGTAACTTAATCCATATCAACGTGGAATATGATTTATTTCCACAATGAAAGTCAGTCTACAAACGTTTCTGCGCCCTAATGTTGAATGTCACGCTAATTTGAATTTAAAAGACGTTTGCAGGAATGGAAGGGCGAGTTTGAAGTTGGGGTGATCCCAAACTCTTTGAAAGACAAACAGACACAGAGCATGCGCACGCTTGCCAACACATTTTATATCATTCCTTTTATGTTTCTTTTTCGTGTCCTCTCACCCTAGAGGGAAACAAGTTTGTTATTTTAGGATTTGGTTTCTTTGAGATGAGAGAGTTGGTAAGAAAACAGTGCTATAAACTTGATTGATTCTCATAAAATCTTAGCTTTCTTTCCGCAAGAATATTTTGATGTCTGGAATTGTGTGTGCATTTATGTAGTTCTGATCCTGTGGCTTTTTGGTATTGTATTTTTTACACTTGCGTTTTCTGTTTTCAGTGAATTATGTCAATTTAATTGAAGTTAGACTGGAAATTTCCATTTTAGTGCACATTTTGGGGTTATAGGTAAGTCTTTTTGGATAAATATTTTGGAAATTTTATTACAGACGTCCAGTTTCGTAATGAAGTGGACAACTCTGTTTCCATTTATATGTCAAATATTCGAAATTACAAGCTTTATTGTACTATTATTGAACGGAACACGAATAAAAATGCAGAAAATCAATTTATTTTTCTTCTGAATTATTCAACATTTGATAGTGAAATTAATTACTCCCCAATATCACCCATCAATCTTAGCAACTTTTGTTTCGTCCCTAAGCTCATATCGACCAGGGTTCGATTTCTGATAGGGTCAATGACTTATTTTTATCTTAGCTCAGTCGGGATAACGATGACTACGGGCTGGACTACCGGGGTTCGCTCCCCGACGTGGGCAGAGGACTTTTCCTCTAGCCTCTGCGTTCAGACCGGCTCTGGGGCTCACCCATCCTCCTATCCAATAGGTACCAGGGTCCCTTCCCGGGGGTAGAGCTCGGCCGGGGCGTGACCCTAACCACTCACCCTTATCTAGTGCCGACGTCAAGAATGAGTAGAAGCGATACCACCTCTCCCCTGTGCGTTTACATGGCGCGTAATTTTTTACCGAGTCCATGCCGACTTTGGGACTTCAACGGGTATTTGGGGATCTTTTATTTTGGGTAGAGTCGCCAGAGTGTGAAGGCGACTGTCTAGTACGAACGTTAAGAATACATGGACCTTTGCCGCCACTTTTCCATACATCCTTATGATTTGGTGTTTAATTAAGCACAGAGATACCTTTGAGTCTACTAGAGGAACAAATAGTCCGCACTGTACTTGCAACCAAAAACATAAATTAGAATTGGTTTCAATTATTATTACATTATAATTGATTTTGTAATTTTTTTATTAGATTCCTGTACACGCTGTGGTACAAGTACTCACTGTCAGTACTTTTTTTTATTTTTGCACTTTTGCAGAACTCGTTTCTCCTTAAATTCCTGGGAGAGGACTTAGCACTATCAAAAGCCTTCCTTTAATTACATTTAGCCCTGAGCAGATCCTTTTATATGCCTCAGAGGCTTTTGGAAAGAAAGTTATCTGCCTTCACTGTGCTTCACCGTTTCTACTTCATCTTACGGAAGTCTGCATCATTTTTGAACTTAATTTGCAGTCATTAATCATGTCGCAGATTTCATGACACTTTTGGAAATGAGAAAAGTTATTTCTTCTCTTTTTATATTTTACGTTATTTTTATGTTTTGAAGTCATTCGTTTCGCAGAATCCTTTACAGTCTGAAGTAAGGTTAGTTGTGTGAAACAATGAAAGAAGGTCAGTTAATTTGTTATGTAGGCTATAAAGTTTCGCAGAGAACGAATAAAGTATGGACCAGAACTTAAGCTGCAGTTTCTCTTGGTAAAGCTGTCATTCACTGAACTGTCAGTCAATTGCCTGATTGGAGCAAAGCTTTGGCTGCAAAAATTCTCAGTAGATTTAAGTATAAGGCTCGTTTGTAAATGAATTATCAAGCCGTATCCTCCTTTTCAGAGATCAAATACGATGGAAAGGCAATGTCGGGGCAAATTGTGTAGAGCCATTAGATTTGATGCACGCAGTTTTCAGAATGAAGGCCCCGCGTCGTTTCCTGTAACATCTGAAGCCACTATGAGGTCACATGAACTGAGTCGAGATAGGTGACGTCATGTTTCGTGCCTTAATTGTTAAAGTCTGCTTAAACCGATATTTGCACAGCAAACAACCGTCCATAACAATCCTCTGCAAAAATATTAAAATATTTTTTCGTAATTGATCTTTCTTGTAGCAGTCAAATCAGTCGCGCTTCATCGTTTCCTGCACAAATTAATCGCGGCTGTAAGAGTTGAGTGTGAGGGCCAAAAAACCCCTCATTTTAAAAACTTACTTTGGTACTGAGTGTTTAAAAGCGCCACGGACCTGGACGGATACCTTGGCTGACACACATGCTGCCTTTATTGTTACTGGTTTACAGTCATAAAGTTTTAACTGCAGGTACGCATCATCGAAGCTTCAAGCCAGAAGTCCTTACTGCCTGCATCAACAGGGCGATCTTCCTGATAATGGTGATGCCGATTGACCTCTAAAACGTTGTTTAACTTCTACCAGACTACACGGTGCTACAACCCACAAGACAGCCATCTTTGTACTATACTCCGTGAGAACCTAAAATCATCCTCTGAGGTACATAATTTGTACATTTACCAAATAATATTATGGCGATGACATGATTGGCGCGGAATGTAGCAAGTAAAGTATTTATTCGGGAAACCTGAAGGTACAATACCATGTGTGATATGTGTTATAGGTGTGAAGTTAATAATTAAATTGATATTAAGGATATAATATATGAGGGTTTGGACAAGATTTATCTGGCTTAGGTTTCTGATCTGATCTGTTGTGAATTGTTTCATAAAACTTAAAACTGAATAAGGCGGGAAATTTTTTGACGAGCTTGTGAGTATTAGCTTCTCTAGGAGGACTCTGCCCCATGGAGGTGGTAGACTCAGTCTAACACTTACGAGAATTAAAAATAATTATATTAGCTTGCTACATTTCAGATAGGCTGAACAGTTTAAATTTCATGCATATTTGGGGTTCAGAAAATATATCCTTCACCCACAATACTCACAACACTCACAACGTACCTCAAGAACATCTAATTCTCATCACATACGGAAACAGGCATTTTTAGTCAAACATTCCCTTTAAAGATTAACGTCTAGTCTTGTGTATGGATAGAATATAAAGTTAGAGTCTCAAAGTTTAGGAATGTTTTTAAATATGATTTGATCAGCGGTGTGACTCCAGTTTAACAAGGGGCTTACTGTATTTTCTTATTCATTTTGGAATTTTGAAGAAGGGACAGGCAAATATATCGATATGTGGATATATGTGTATCGATATTTTGATACTGATGTATCGCCTAGGTATCTTATATTTTCTGTGCCAAGGGGTCAGATAAAATGAACAAAATTATCAACGGGCTTGTGTGAGCCCCCCGGTTACACACGTCTGGATTTTAATTTAGAATTCGTTGTAATTTTTTTTTTTTTCATACGTGTATCGATAGTTTTCAGGTAAACTTAGGCCTATAGTCTTTGATTACCGGAAGCCAGGAGACGAATAGTCTGACTGGAATTGCCCTTGCATCCGGTCAAGTGCGTGTTTTGAATTAATTTGGCCTTTTAGTCAGGTAGAATGTTTGTGTGTACTTATCCTGGATCTCAATTGTATTTAATACTATCCCACATTCTTATTGTGTGAGATTTTTGGTTCTCACGGCGACGTGTATGAACTTTGCTGTCTTCAAGGTTATTTACCGTGAAGTATGATAGAAGGTTTCGGAGGTACTTGCTGCTTCCATCATCAGGGAGTTCTTATGTTGGAAGCAGCAGGTACTTCTGAAACGTCGGTGAACTTCTACCAGACTACACAGCACAGCGACCCAAAAGATATTCATATTGAATGTGATGTAGACTTACTACTCATTAAACTCAACATAAGCCATTTATGTAGACTTTGGATAAACGTTTGATTTAGTTATGAGGGAAGTGTTCTATTTTATTCTATTATTGAATTCCGTGAACCAATTAAGCTGGATGGACTCTTTAAAATGTTTGTAAATCAAAAGTGTATTCCGCATATTTAAACACGTCTGATGAAATTTCCTATTCAGAATGGTTTAGAATAGGAAACGAAGAGTTTGTATGCCGATGATGGATTTTTCCCCTGAGAACGTATATATCAGTAATAAAAATGTAGAATCGTTGTTAGATGCTTTTAAAGAAGTTGGTATAGAAGTAAACGCAGAGAAAACTAAGCTTAAGAGTGATGTGAGAAATGTGTAGAAACTTTTAGTCAGGAAATCTGAATGAAGTCGACCTAGTCGTAGATGGGGAGATAATACTAAAATGGATCTTAGGAAATAGAATGTAAAGATGTGGACTGGATTCAGAATTTGGATCAGTGTCGGGGTCTTGTGGACACTGTAATGAACCATCGGGTTTTATAAAGGTCTAGAATTCTTTTAACCAGCTGAGTGATTGTTAGCTGTTCAATATAAACCCCGCTTCATTGGATTGTTTCAGGTAAATTACATATTACGTATACTTAATAACATTTAGGTTGAAGAGTTTCTGAGAAATGTGAGAGCTGTTTTCAACGTAAGCCTTAGGCGTATTAAAATGTCGTTGAAGCACTTTCGTCTCAAGCTGAAGTACTTACTACCATCCATTCACTTGGTCTTTGCTAGTACACGTGTTCTGCATTTATTAAGACAGAGAATATTATGTAAATTCTTCTTCTTGACTTACAGGTATGTAGAATCGTTATGTGGTCGGTTGAAAGTCGTGTTCTTTATTAGACGAGGACGTCGGTATCTAGACAAAATTAAAAGCAATCGTGTCATCTGTCTTCATAATTGTCTACCAGCAGTAATTGGCTTGTAGACTTGAGACTTTCTGTTAAGTACACAAGTGATTAATCGTTTAATATGAAAGAGTGGAGTTTGTATGGAGCTGTTCCTTAGAAATCTCTGAACGCAAGAAAACTTGAAATATTCTGTCAGTATGGAGATACTACCTACAGCATTGATTTATACACGAAAGACGTATGTTTCTGATAAGGGGGCTTATTCAAAATTCTCATGTTCTAGTAGAAAGACAATAAATAACAAAAATGTTTCTCCATGAATTTTTATTCTGGGTACAAGATGGTTAGCTTCACACCCCGGCTAGAACCCCGGTACCTACTGTATAGGAAACCGATCTGGACGTGGCGGGAAGATAGAAATCCTGTCCTGTCCGAAATCGAACACCGGACGTTCTGTCCTGACTATAGCAAGAGTCTTTATACTGACAAAAGGTGGGAAAGTAATGCGAACTCACGTTCATCTGATATGGCGCAGAGCGTGATGATCTTGTTTCATACCCACAGATCAAATGTAGATTGAAGATGGCTGTCTTTCTGGGTCGTTGCGGCGTGTAGTTTGGTAGAAGTTTACCGATGTTTCAGGAGTCCTTGCCCTGATGATAGAGGCAGCAAGCATCTCTGAAACGTTGGCAGATTTCTACCGGACTGTTGTTTGTTCATCAGGATAAAACTCTTGACAATGATAGTGTTGACCCAAGCAGAAGTCTGATGACAGTAAATCTGTGGATAAAATTTATCATGTTGAACTTATTCGTTAAAACGCTACGTTATGAGAGTTGAAGAATTATATTTTTTAATAAAGTCCAGATGCTCTTCCGCATTGCCTAGGTCGAAACTTTTCTCCTGCAACCCAGGTGACAGTCGTCTTAGCCTGACTGAGGTGATATATTCGTGTCGGTTAACTGTGGATTTTTCTAGCCGTCTCGACGTGACGGTACCCTCAGTACCCTATTGTGAAACACCCTTGATTTATATATTTCGTTTCTCATAATTGCGCCTGGCGATTCTTAACCCTTTTCAGACTCCCAACGAGTACAGCGCCATGACAGTTTATTAAAAACGACATTAAGTTAGGATATGTGGTTTAAACAAATTCACATGTTACTCAGTGTTTATCGGAATTCTACCATGGAAAATCGCTACCAGGGGAAATGGATTTCGAATAGATGGATCAGTGTTGAAGGGTTTGAGTTTTTCACGGCGATGAGTCCGAAGACAGCTATCTTTCGATCAGTGTTGCTTGAACACTTGAAAAGGGAGCTTATAAGGGGAAATCAAGTGGAAAAAAAAGTTTCGAACACGTTAAATATAAGTGTTATTTTCTGTTTCTGTTACACAGTGTGGAACCGGAACAATTTTTACAGGTTTATTTTCCCATTCATATGTTTAATGTTGCTTAAAATGGAAGTAAAGAAAATTTTGATGTTTTTCTGTATCATCTGAATAACGTTACAGTATGTAAAAGTGGTTGAATTCCTAAACATTAGAAATTGAAATTACTTATTTCACGAAAACCTTACATGAAACAGAATTCTTTATTCCAGATTCGGAATCAGATTCTCAGAGATTACAAAGAACGTCAAATACTATTCAGGAATCAGGAAGGACAACAGGTAAAATTGTAATCTGCCGTCATTACATACCAGGCACTGCTTTAGTTTGAATACTTTTTGAGTATCAGTGTTTCTTTTTCTATTTGCATTCAACCCTCCAGTTGTTTGTCAGACGCCATACTACCTGTACTTAGTTTTTGATTTGACGTTCGACAATCTGTACAGTCGCTCACAGTTATAAGTAGACCTGCTGTTATTTATTTACGATATCAATAAAGAGTGTTTTCTGATGTAGGTAACTATTTTGGATCGTAGAGTGATAGAATATTACAAATATGTACACTGGCCGTACAAAACACGTAGGCGGACCACGGGTTAACAACCCCACGTCCAGGGCGTCATTTCGGTTCCGTCACCGGGCCTTGTTGTGCTGTGTTATAGTTGCAGGGTTTTATCCTAGGTTCGCTGCAGTTCCTTATAGCCGCGGGGCTCAGTCATTTGGCTCCCAGTGTTAAAGCTCGCACTCGAAGAAATTAAAATGAAAATGACTAGCTTCTTCGAGGATGTTGCACCGTGTAATCTTGCAAGGTTACAGAGTTACTGCCTCCATCAATAAGAAACCAAATTGTTTCTTTGATACAGAAGTCAAGTGAGAATCAGATGAACCGAAGATATGAATAGAAACTGTTGAAAACAACTTTCTTCCAAGTAGTTACGAATAATAAGATGCCCTTCGTTGATTCTTTCTAAATACCGAGTTACCCTCCTCTCTTTGAGAAGTTCGCCTGCAATTCACAAGGGAGCAGCAGTTTCTAAGCCAGGCGACCTGTTTTACCCAGCTCTCCCCTACAATTACATAAAGTAAATCCAGCCCACGTTAGGAGGAAGACACGATTACAAGGGGTGACGTAACTTAATGCCGACAGATACCCACCGGGGCACAGTAAGAAATGAAGTTTTCATAAGACTATTGAAAAATATATGGCATTGGTCTATTGTTATACTAATTAGGTTCCAGGTAAGTAACCAAATAGGAAGAAATGACTGTCGTTATTAAAATATAATATTTTAGTCGACTTCAGACTTGCCGTTCTGAAAGTTTTGTGCTTTTTCCAGATTATATTTTTTTTATAATTGGCCTCTACATCTTTAGCTCGCGTTATTTCGACTGACAAGAAGAATAGTCTAAATAACTCTATAGAATGTTACAATTCTTTCCTTTCATATTTTGTCTGCTTTATAAGATGTGAAATAAATTATCTTCTTGTCCTCATTTTACGGAAGAACACGATCGTAGACAATGCTAATTGGAATACAATTCAAATGTTCAAACCTGGTGTTGCTTGAATTACATTGTTTCCATTAAAGAGTTCCAGTTTTTAAAATGTAAATATTTATTTAATGTTAACAAAAACTTGACTTTTCAATTGACAGTGTAAAATGCTTATTTTGGATATATTTTTTTATATTATAACACACAAAACACATTTGTAATGTATCATGTTGCTTTGTGTTGGTTTCTCACCGCGGAAACGCGAAGTCAAGCTGGCTTTCAACACGCGTATGTTTATAAAATTGTAATTGGTGAATGAAATGATAGGGCATTAATTGAATAATTAACGTCATGATATGAGGAAAGGTAGCTCATAATCTTTTCTCGCTATATTTTATTAACAGTAATTGCTTGCAGTGGAATATCAAAAACCTAATTTCACTCTGTCATTTAATTGTGTAAAGTACTGGATGAATTATATTTAAGACAATATAGGATTATTTTTTCTAATAAGTGAACAGATTTAATATCTTGTCTGTTATTACTTTATACCTGAAAAGAGTTTCTTCACGTTAGTTTATACATATTACATTAACCGCGCGGTCTGAGGCATCTTGCTTCGGACTGGCGATACGGAATGCTCGCTGGTTCGAGTCTAGGGGAAAGAAATTTCTCATGAGCTTTCGTCAGTGTATGGGACCGGTGCCAACCCAGCATCGTGAGGAAATTGGGGAGCTACAATCCGGTCATGAAAGCTAGCAATGGCTGGGGGTTCGTCGTGCTGACCACACGTCACCCTGCGTCTGGTTGGTTGATCGTTTACCTCTGCTTAGGCATGTGAACGCCAGCTAGTCGGCCTTGGCTCTCAGAGGGCTGTACGCCACGGATTATTATTATTATTATTTGGAAGTACGTAGTTCTTTTGTTTTTTCTGTCTCGATACATAATGTGAGCTCTCTGTACTTGGATCCCTCTCTTACGGAGGCAAATGATAAATATCGGATGACTCCGAGCTGTTTTGTGGTTGACGAGGTGTGCGATAGCCCGTACTTAGCAGCACGTAATTTTGCCCCCCGTCTTGGAGTCGCAAGCTTTATTTCTGACCCGGCACGTGACTAGTCTTGTAATAGTCAGCTTATTTGTTAGTCACACAATTGTTTTGTTATTATTCAGACAAGTATTTAAATTTGAAGTATCAGTACCGGTTTGTGTAGTAAAAACTTTATTGGAATCTGGAAACCGAAGCGACAGCATTGAAACATTTTGTTACTTTGGCGACGGACCGTAACTAGATCTTTCATCCGTTGTAGCTCTTTTATCAGATTACGTCTACAGTGCAGTTGACGACATGGACCCGGCAGGAGATGAGTGTTTGTTTGTTTGTCTTACTGAGAGTTTGGATGATGTGACTACACAGGACATTCTTAACGACAGGAGAGTTTCCGGATTGAATCTCCGGTTAGTACTGCGTGTTCCACGTGATAATTGCAGTATTTCAGAGAGCCACTGAATTTGCTTGTTCTAATTTTAATTGATACAGAGGTTCTGTTTTAAAGACGATAGAACTGAAATTTACTACGGTTGGTTTAGATGTTTAATATTTGTTTGTTTGTTTGTTTGTTGCCCGGAAAAATGTGATTAAAACATTTTTTATACAACTTTCCTTTTCAAGGAAGAATGTGGGTAATGAGATCACCATTCTGTCTGTGTAAGTCTATGTGTTCCATTTTAATTTTGAACTGATTTTCATCAAATGTATTATAAACATTGCCCTCGTCTTGTTTGATTTGATTACCCAATTAATATTTGGTAAAGAGCATAAGTTATGGAGCTCCGCATGATATCCGGTTGTTTCTTAGTTCATAGGACCAAAAATTCTTCTCAGAACTTTCTTCTCAGACAGCTTAAATCTGTGTTCTTCCCTCAGGGTGCACAAGAAACTCCACACCCATACAAAACCATTGTCTTTCGCTCTACAAGGAAGAATACATTTTAAAAACATCCATCTCTAGGAATGTTGAAAGTGTGTGTGTGTGTGTGGGGACCATTGAATACGTATAGCCATAACTAACGTCTATCATCAGGAAACCATATATTCCGCCCACATCTTTGTGAGCTGATCTGAATAATACAACATAAGTCCTTAGCGCTTACACACGTCAGGTGATATACTTACTCACACAAACATAAATTATATCATTTTTATATTATTGGGTATTGTTCTCTCAGTTAATACATTAGTGCCGTGCTGTGTTTTTGGACAATCCTTGGTTTGTCATTTTGGTCATTCCTATTTCTAGTGGTTCCCTGCATGTAGTTGGATGCGTGACTTAAATTTGTACACTGTACTCCTGCATAAATAACTTGTGTAGTTGATAAGTTTAATGATATTTGACAACCAATAAAAGTATCGCTTGCTCTCGTTTTGCGTTCTTTTATGTGATTCTCTGTCAGATATTTTCCTTTGTTCTACAACCACGTTTTTCATCAATTTATTACTGAATAACAGCCATTATACGAGTTATTATTAACTGTTATTGAAATACATATCCCAAGGCCTCTTTTATGCTAAATTATAGCTGAAAGTAACCATTAATTTGGTACGTATTAATCATATCACTTTTATTACTATTACACAGCGAAACTAATCTTTATTTGTTCTTGTTTGTGGCATGCGTTAACCCGTGGTTGTAATATTTTTTTCTCCATAGAATGTTGGATAATGGCTGTGGTGTGCTTTGACTAACAGCCGGAGGACAAAATGGTGACTAATTACGCCACTGATTAACGTTGCATTAGTATCGGGTCGTGACACGAGTTGCGACGTATCCGATTCTTGTGTTACGAATAGTCTGGCAAACCCATTTACACGTGTTCACTGAGGGCTTGGAAAATGCGCTTACCGTCGGTTGCTGTGTGTAGATTCTCTGCAAGTTCCATTTCAAGGCTGCGTCAGAGTTCAGAGATGTTTCCACCGCGCACTCACTCAGTTCTGATGCATGTTTGCCATTTCTGTCTAGTGTAGAGACCCGGTGTGTATTTTCGCCAGTCACTTTTTTTTTACACTACGTGTTATCGAATAATTACGTGTTTCGGACAAGCGCCCGTCTTTTGTCATGAACACGTAATATTTTGGAAAATATATGTTGGCTAAGAAGAATTATAGGGATTTGTGGTTCTTGAAAACATGATTACAGTAACTGCCTAGACAAAAACAACCTCAAGATTAGCGCATGCGCACGAAACGTACTGAGGCATACATTAAGTAAGTGTTCCCTACAATTCGTGTTGTGTATCTTTCAATATCCTTCGCTTATGATCCGGGCATCGTTTGTTTAGATAGGCTTTTAACACCGTTCCATGTAAATTTTTCACCTTGATAGAATTTCCTTGTCCTATTTTTTTTCCCCCCTTTGCAGAGTATAGCTTTGCAGATTAAATTTAAAGAGATTTAAGCCATGAAAGTGCAGAAGAATGACACTGTCAAGAGGTTATCCTGTTAAGAGAATGGCTTTGGGCTTCCAACTTTTCACTCTCTAAATGGTTCGAAGGTAATACAGGGAGTTCTGAAAGTTTCTCTACAGTAAAAACTAAATATTTACCTACACTTAGAATTATTTACGAAGAGTGATTGGAAGTGTTGTCTAACTTGTAAACACTACTCGATACGCCGAACTGTAAGGAATGAGTACTACCAACGGTGACAAGAAATAACCATGTTACCAATCTCTGCATGTTGTAGGCCCGCAACTAGATAACTCTTTTCTTCTGTTTTTGAACATTGTGTAAAAGGCGAAGAATTCACGGTGGCTTGGTTGCGTGAGTCTTTGTCATTACATATAACACAGCACAACATACCTGAGTCTCGCCATATCACACGCCCTTATGATCCCTTGCTATAACTGTCTTTATATCCTATTACACCCACAAAGCCATTCTTTATTTTCTCATGTAGATGCTATTGTCCTGTGATGCGCTTATATGTCGTTGATATGAAGACTGTGCTGCTGTGTGTTTACTGTCTTACGGGACACTCGGAAACTAAATTCAGGTGGAGGTAACCCAGTGGTGGTGTTTAGTGGATAGCTTGTTTGGTCGTCGTGTTATAGTTGAAAGCCATGTTAAGAATGTTGAACCATAAGCGTAGTTCAGTGCGACAAGCTTGTCATTCACATGATTTATGATTAATTTAACTGAATTCAAAATAGAAGATTAGTCTGTAACATTTGTATCGTGGTTCTTTAGCGAACAGTGACAGATAAAAATTACAAACAATAAAGATCAGTTTACATCTTTTCGCACAATATGCTTCTATGTTACTTTATATTGGTAATTGAATAAATAATCCGGGCAGTTGATTGAGGCTCTTATCTGGATTGGGGGTTCGTTATAATAGCTATACTGTTCAGAAATATTATATAGGACCTCAGTGTTGAATGTATTTTTAGGGTGATAAAAGTGTAAATTATTTATTTTAAGCGATAAAAATTAGATTTGAGCTCGATGTGAAATAAAGTTTAGAGGCCTGATTGATTTTATACACTTTGTTCAAACAACGCCTAAAAAAGTGACTGAATATTAAACACTTTTAAGTGGTTGGTAAACATATGTAATGAAAAATATTAATCATCTGTTTGGTTAATTTGATTTTTCGATGAAATGGCACAGACTCGAACCTGAATGATGTGTTGCATTTGTCGGTACTAGATGGTGTGCTGTATTAAAGGAACCAGCGCACAACGTGCTACGTCAATGGTACCCGGTGGTAATAAAATTAATCTTGTTCAAAAGTGGTTTTTCTAATTCGTCCTACCCTGCAGAAGGTGCTTTGACAATGAACGCACATTAAACATCGAGCCACGTATCACAACATAGGAACTTAATTTGGATTTTAAATCTCAGTGGTAACTATATGTACCGCTATATTATAATGCAGGAACTTTGAATTTTTCCGAGGCTATGTGTGTGTTTAGTATGCTTCTCAGACTAAAGAGTAATCATTTTCTTAAACAATGTTAACCATAAAACTTTGCCCACCTTGTAGTGCAGGGGTGGCCAACCCGCGGGCCGCATGTGGCCCGCCTTGAACATTTTTCCGGCCCGCGAGATTCATCACACTTTTACAAAATATATTTATTTTATAATGGCCAAAGTAGTGAAAACCAATGTATTAAAAAAAATACATTATTTGTGCATCCATATATTCAAAAATTATCTGTCGAAATTATGAGAAAAAATTAACTTTGATTTTAAAATAATATTCTTGCGAATATATAGTGTATCTAAATCTAATATGGGGATATATAATTTTATATGTGGCCCGCGGAGTTATGATGCATTTCCAAAGTGGCCCGAAAGATCATTTGGGTTGGCCACCCCTGGTGTAGTGTATTAGAATATAAAATAAGCAAACCATTAACACTATAAATGACACTAGTGCCAAACACGTTTCGACCTCAAGAGGTCATCATCAGTGGCAAAAGGGAATTAATTCACATAATCAAAAATGGTTTTAAAAAATCTAGTGTCATTTATAGTGTTAATATTTGTTTGCTTATTTTATACTCTAGTGTTAGTGTTAAAGTGTTGAATTTTGTACTTTAGACGCGTTGTGTTTTCTTAGAGGTAGGAACTGAACATCTAAATCTTATTTGTGTAAACTTTGGATAGATATGCTGGTTTGTGGTCTTGATAAAATTGCTGGGACGTTCTGGCATGTTCCAGGTTGAAAGAGATGGTCATGAATCGTTGCTAAATTGCGTAGAGATAGGGAAATAAACAAAATATTGCATTCCGTTGTATGTGAAGCCTTTTAAAGTCTCTCCTTTTAAGTTTTTTTTTAAAATAACATTTTGTGATCGAAATGAAATAATTCTCTTTAATACTGGAGCAAACCGTTACGTATTTTGCCTGACTCCTATACTACATAATAATTGTTCTAAGTTTGTAGAAAGATGTTCTCCGTATAGACTTATTATAATCTGGGAGATAGGGTCTTACAGTGTCCTTGTATTTCTGCTGACCATTGTATTTCTGACATTTGTCTTCTTGAGAAAATTTCCAAGGGGATTTACTGCCTCAATAAAACGCCAGGAAGCCGCCATACATCGGGTATGGCTTTGTAGGTATGAAGGTCACTAGGTGACCGTCTGATGTCACTACGGTCTCTCATTTTCTGAAGTGAAAAATTGTGTAATTATGATGACTGAACTGACATATGTTACTGGTCATTACATCGTGGACCCTCGTAACGAGCTGGTTCCAGCCTGTTTCCGGGGGAGGTGATGTGAAGTGATGTACTAAGGTTTGGGGTCCGGAGAGAGAGAGAGAGAGAGCGACCAAACCTACAGTTGTAGCACCGCGGATTCTCCGTGCACAGACGTCGGAAAATTGCTGTCTCTCATTATATTCAGTAATCGGAAATGAAATAAATAAATGTTGATAATGTGTCCATCTTGTTCATGCACGCACGCACACATAATGGACGACCAGACGCTGTGTGTGTGTGTGTGTGTTCATTGCCTCATAATTTTGTAACAGCTGGTCCAATTTAAACAATATTTCCAGTTCGTCAGCTGTGATCTAAGTAAGGAAGAGGGAAGTTTGTAGTTTCATCATGGGTGAGAATTATTTGTACAGGATTTTTAATTTAATTTAACACGAACTGCCCCTCTCCCACCCTTACCCTTCTCCGTGCGACTTCGATTCTCGACGCTTGTCATTATTTGGGTTTTTAGTTATTTTCATCTGTACATCCAACGCTTCGTTTTTAGAACGAGAGAATCGTTTTTCAGGTCAAGGAATCCGCCTTGTTTTATGGGACACAGAATAATTACTGCAGTAATTGGCCTTATCCTGAACTGATTGAACCCCCCTGACATCCTCACGCCTTCATTGAGATCTATTATAAAATTGTTCTCTGTGTTCAGATTTCCGTAGTGGTCTTTGAGCTTCGAGTTTCTTAGACTATATTTTTGTGTACATTTCTCATTTACCAGGAGCTGGATTAGTAATTTGTAAAATAGGCCACTCACTTTTCTCCACAGGCATCCAAATTTATCATTTAGTGTATTTTCTTATTCGTCTCAGTATTTCGGATTTTGGTAAGGAGTTAAACGAATACAAATTACGTTCCACTTGATCCCTTCCTGCTGAGAATCAGAGATGTAGTGTATGCGATTGGTGTCTTGACTGCAGTTTCATACGACAAGATCTCATGGTGACATACGTGTACATTAATAACACGTTCTACTATATGTTCACTTAATACAAGCATTTCGCTTAGAATGATTGAAGAATGTAATTTTCCCTATATTTGTTCAGATATGGGTATTTATCTGAATTATATTAGTGCTTATTATATTATTAATAAACATTTATTTCTATACGTGTGCCAATGACGGTTTTACAGAGGATGCAGTGATAAAAGTACGAACGTTTTTACAGAGTGTGTCAAAGATTGTACGTAAAAATGTAAAGCTGTCCCACTATACGCCATGTAGGCGTTTGGGGGAAGAGTAAGCTCCTACTTACTCTCAGCCTCGGCACTAGAAGGGGGTGAGTGGTCAAAAGAAAAAAATAAATCGAATAGCTCATTGATGTTAGAATAATTTATTTCGTGTCTCATTATCAAACCAACTCGACTGAACAGAGTTCTTGAGAAGCAAAAATAATCTGTAAATTTCCCGCTTTCTTTGGAATGATAAGATTTATTACCGTATTCACAAGAGTCCATCACTGATCTAGGATCTTTTATATTCCCCCATCTTTGCTTTGGTCTTCCCAGTTGTCTCTTACCTTTTTTTTATTATTAAATGCCTGTAAGGAATGAAAAATAAGTACTTGAAATCTGACCTCGAGATACGATTGAGGAACGTTTGTAATGCCTGTCTTATCCGTTAACCCTAATTAATAAATCCCACGTAACCAATTTGTATTTCCATTCTCTGAACTCACTGAGTTTCCCCATCTGTGTTGGCTCACATTTATAAACCTGTGTTACTTGGCAACACTCTATATATCACAGTGACAAACCAGTAGTTATGAACATTAATATTAACCTCGATTAAAGGGGAGATTATGGGCTGAGTCAAGAGTTTTACATGTGAAGTGCTGGGCGTGTAGGGGTATCTTGTTCAACACCCTCTTAAATAACAAAAAGGGAATTACGTGGGTGGAGGGATACATCAATGGTAAGAGGAGGAACACGTAAAGAAAAATCACTTTGTGTGCGTGTAAGTTTAACAGCATAAGTGATTTGTGTTTGAGTACACACGAACTCTGACGCATCGGGGACTCGTTTGTGGTATGAAATGACGTAAAATCGAATGCAGTGTGAAGGTAAAAAGAAAATGAGCAGTTTTGAGCGTTACAATAACAGATTCGCTATTGACTTTCGGAAATTTCTGGGAAGGGGGGGGAGGAAATTAACATTCTGTGGTACTTTCAGAAAATGTAACTGCAGTTTCAACCGACATAAACGTTTTTATTTTCCATGCGTGTACGGTCGATTGCCAATGTTGCATCATGTTCAGGAGGAAATAAATTCGAGCCTCTACCGAATCACCGGCCATCGTGACATTTATTGTTTCCCTAAGTCGTTTCAGAAAATATTAGAGTGAGTGTATGGAAATAGGCTAGACAGCTTCCTTCCACGTAGTTTCCAATGTAAAAACTTACAATCATCCGGTAATACTAACGCCTTATTTGTTTAACAATAAATAATTAATATTTGCATTCACGTAATAAGTGTTTCTTGTTATTTGTGATAGAGTATTTCTATATGAAGAGTAAATTATATATCAAGAGAGTTATAAAGTTATCTTTGTTGTTGTTGTTGTTATCGATATAAGAATATCGAAAGTACTGGAGCGTGATGAGTCGGGATTGGTCAGTCGTGTTGGCTGGGCGACCTGGGTTTGATTCCTGGCATGGGATGGTCGTTTTTCCCTTTACAACCGCGTCCAGACCGGCTCTGATACACGCCATCTGTCCAGTGTCTACCCGCCACTTCTCCGGAGCTAAAGTGGCCGGAGATCATTTCTTAGTCTCCATCTATAGTCTCTCATACTTCTTCACGGCTTTGCGTTTTTAGGTACAGTGAGACCTTTGCTATAAAATTTATGTAGTATGTGTGAAGTAATTCGTTGGAAATTGGTTCCATTTAGTTATGTTAACATTGAATAAAAATTTACTTGGATATTATCCATCGTCTAGTATATATAAAACGTAAAACGACGTTTCGGAGATGGGGCTCTATCTCCGTCTTCAGGTTCCTACTCAGTTCGGCCCACTAGATAGAGCTAATCCCTATCTCCGGACAAATTAAAAAGTGAAAGTCCCAGAATAAAAAGGCATTACCACACCATCCATCCGTGGGACGTAAAAGAATTGAAGTAGAAATCAAAATTCATTGAACACGATAAAGCCAAAAAACAAAAACTCACAAAAGGTGGGAAAAAATACACATGAATATTAATACGAAACTCGATGCCCACCTTGGATTTCTTGAGAGATGACAGGTATCCAAATAGGAGATAAGTCCAAACTAGGCTGGCTGATAGGATTGGCGAGTAGTGCCATGTGTGCCGCCTCCTTGTATTTTCTGTAGATGGTATTGGGTTCAGTTAATAATACTCTGGCCCCATCCAAGTAAATTTTTATTCAATTGACTCTTCACCATCGTCAAGAAGTTTTAGATTTGATATATGCTAACATTCTTTTGGCTGAAGTAAAATTGATTATTTATAAGGCTCAAACGTTCACACAGATGATTACGGTATGGAAATGTGGTCCTAAAATAAGTGTATGACGCGCGGCTTTTAAATGTGACGTCATTTCAGAATGCAGTACGCCACGCATTGGTGAAACGGAGCTAGCCGTGTGTTAAGGCTGTGACCGGGATGTTCTTTAGTTAAATCTTACGTGGTACCGCCTGATTCGACTTCTAATGGTTAAGTGAAGTGTTTTCTTCGCGGTACGGTCTGGATTCGTAAATATTATGAAGACGAGCTTCGGCTTCGAAGGGTTAACCAGCTGATTTTTTGTAATGGTTAGGTGTAGTGTTTTCTTCGCGGTACGGACTGAATTCATAAATAATATTCAGACGATCTTCGGCTTCGAAGGGTTAACCAGCTGATTTTTTGTAATGGTGAGGTGTAGTGTTTTCTTCGCGGTACGGACTGAATTCATAAATAATATTCAGACGATCTTCGGCTTCGAAGGGTTAACCAGCTGATTTTTTGTAATGGTTAGGTGTAGTGTTTTCTTCGCGGTACGGTCTGGATTCGTAAATATTATGAAGACGAGCTTCGGCTTCAAAGGGTTAACTGCAGATTTTTTGCGTCACGCCCAACCAAGCCATGTTTTGCACCTTATCTCTTATATTTATTCAGTCGGAGAGACGGGAATTTGACGCTTTGCGCGGTTCATTTTAAGTTTTAAGTCTTTCTCATAACGTGATCTATATCTTCGGTTAACAGTTGGTTTAAACATTCAAAGCCGCCTAAATATTATTACAGAATTGAGCCCGTACCGCAAATAAAACATAACAAATCGTCATTGCAAAAATAAACTAGTAAATGCTTTTAAAGGAAACAATCGCTGTTTACATTGAGATTCAGACGAAATCTGTAAAACAAAATGCAGTTACTGGTACCTACGAGTGTCAGAGGGCTTTACAGGTTTAATTTTGTATCATATTGTTAATTAGGTTTTCTTTGCCACGTTTGGTTTGTGTATCAAGTTTACATCCTCGCGTCATCCAGCTCTATAAACTTTTTAATAATATCCTGTAATCTGCTTGTGCGTCTTAAAACAGAAATGTTCCTGTCATGTTCCGATTAAGATTTTGCATAATTTTTCATCTCCCACATGCCGTGTTATTTTCCTTAATTTTCTAACGGGAGCTCTGCACAAAACGTAAAAATATTCTGACACTGTGTATGAAGATGACTCTTATCGGTTGTTACGTCGTGTAATCTGGTAGAAGTTTAGTGATATTTTTTCAGGGGAGTTGCCGTGATACTGGAGGCACCAAGCATGTCTGAAACGTCGGTATACTTGTACCAGACTACACTACGCGCTATTCCATGACGCATTCATCTCCATCTGTTTGTGGTAGCCGATAGATTTGTAAGACATACCTGAAGATTATGGATTTCGGTTATTTAACTTCATTGAAATACTGTGAGAAAGTTCAGGTACATTTGTTCCTGCTACTAATGCTTTTTTTTAATATTCCTTACCCTGATAAGATTTTAAACGCTGTCATCAGCAAGTTTCTGATAACGTATTGAAATAGAGACACGGATTTCAGGTAATTACATCATTGTTACTTCAAATATTGATTATATTCGTCTCTTCTGTTTGGTTTCCGTCTTTCGACTCTCGACTTAGAACTTCCGTTTCGTGGTCTTTGTTTCGTTTTTGATTGTCAGAATGTGATTCTCGTGGACCCAGGGGGATACAAGAATACAGTTTAATATCTGTGTCATTATATGAAGGCAAAGGTGTAAAAAATATGATATTTAATACCCTTCTGTCTTTATTTCTTTATTCAGGAGAAATATCGTCTCACTAGCTTCATTTTCTTTAACTTAAATTTTTTGAAACACCGTGTAAACTTTATTTTTCGCGTTGAAACACCATTACTTTTCTGTACCTTCTATTTTGTTTTCACACAATTTTCACTACTGTGAAATATCTATTTGGTGTTCGGCTACATGTTTCGACTAATAATTGGTCATCATCAGGTCTGTAACTTGTACTTAATTTCGTGCACATTTGATTAAATATGAGATGGTTCTATATTAACCCTTTGAAGCCGAAGATCGTCTGAATATTATTTATGAATTCAGTCCGTACCGCGAAGAAAACACTACACCTCACCATTACGAAAATCAGCTGGTTAACCCTTTGAAGCCGAAGCTCGTCTTCATAATATTTACGAATCCAGACCGTACCGCGAAGAAAACACTTCACTTAACCATTAGAAGTCGAATCAGGCGGTACCACATAAGATTTAACAAAAGAAAATCCCGGTCGAAGCCTTAAAGTGTTAATTAATGCGCGTATGTTTATATATATATATATATATATATATATATATACACATGATTTGTTTATTTTTGGATTATGATTGATTGTGTGCGCCAGAGCTGTGTTCAGTAGCTATTCCATTGTTTCTCTGAAGTCGCTGTGTCCGCTGCTTCGTATGTCGTTGCGTCGTTTCATACCATAACAAGGTAAGGAGCGACGGTCACAACATTACACAGACCACACAGCGACTTGGGAAAAACAATGGAATAGCTGCAGAACACACCATTGGCATAGAATCAACCGTCATGAATAAATCGTGCGCGTAGATATTTTAAAAGATTTTTAAACATTTTAGTTAAAACATTTTGTATTGCATCGAACGTACAAAACATGTAGTCTAACACAAAACGGACATTTCTCAATCCTGAAAATTGGGCATAAACAAAAGAGAGTTATGTTTTTAAGTGGCGGTGAAAACACATGAGGATAATATAGTCCAGAGCAGTTGGAATGTTTACTTGCGTGGTGATGAACAACAGATGGGTATCTGGGAGGTCACGTCAGTACAGACGTGAATTATCAAAGACTGATTTGGAAAGAATCTGATTCATAACGTAATTAAGCTAAAAGGTAAAGTTGTCGTTTTGCTTAAATTAAACATTACACAATGTAGACGTAAGGGGCAGTGGAGGAATAGCTCCACGCTTTCGAAACTAATGGTGTTGAGTGGTTAGCTTTACGTCCCAGCCAGCTTTTACATTGTAAAGAACGCCGGTACCCATTTGATGTCAGGCTGGGTGGGCACGTTGTGACGAAGATAAAAATTTTGCCCTGCTGGGAATCGAAATCCGACCATCCAGTTAGTAGTCTGTCACAATACCAACCGAGGTATTAAAATACGGAAAGCGCTGCTTAAAAGCTATTATTAGCTTCTAAGAAGGACTTTTATCAATTGAGGTAATAGCATAATTGTTCGTAATTAATCTGAACGTTTATACGGCGCCATTTTGATGTGTCTGAGTAAAAAAAGTCGTTACCGAAGCACGTTCTTAAACCAGATGTAATTTTGAGCATCCAAATGGGAATTGCTTATTTATTTGTGTTTTTCATACAAGTGCGTTCATGGAATAGCTTTTCTAATTCATTCTTTGATTTCGTTCGCCCAGAGCAGACAAAACAGATTATGGTAGAGTGATTAAGTCACAGGTTCAAATTGTAGACCGCGCATTTCGACATTTTTAGTATAGTTTACATCAGGGGTGGCCAACCCGCGGGCCGCATGTGGCCCGCCTTGAACATTTTTCCGGCCCGCGAGATTCATCACACTTTTACAAAATATATTTATTTTATAATGGCCAAAGTAGTGAAAACCAATGTATTAAAAAAAATACATTATTTGTGCATCCATATATTCAAAAATTATCTGTCGAAATTCAGTAATTTAGAGTTAGACAAATACAACAAAATTTTTGAAATATATTCATCTCCCTTTCATGTTAAAATCGAGTCGGCCCCAGAATATCTCCAAATGGAACTGGTTGACTTACAGTGCAATATTGAATTAAAACACATTTTTGAAACATCAGAATCAAAAATAGATTTTTATAACACTTACGTCACAAAAGAGAAATTTTCCAATTTGAGAAATCTGGCACAAAAAGTTGTTAGCGCTTTTGGTTCAACTTACACCTGTGTATCGTTTTTTTCGAAAATGAAATTGACCAAACACAAAACACGCTCAAACATAACGGACGCTAACCTGCAACACCAATTACGATGTGCAAATACCCAAATTGAGATCGATTTGCAAAAGCTAAGTGAAAGAGTGGAGAAACAAATATCGCACTAGTAAAATAAATATTTTTTAATGATTTCATTATTTTTATTTCATTCATATTTATATATTTTTTATATTTAATTTTTAGTGCTATATATTTCTTTACAATGTACGCTTAGTATCATTATTATTATTATATTATCTATGTTTACATGTAAGAATAATAGTAAACACAATAATAATAACTCATTATGTTTCAATTTTTCACTCCAAAAAATTTCTATAGTGTGTCTAAATCTAATATGGGGATATATAATTTTATATGTGGCCCGCGGAGTTATGATGCATTTCCAAAGTGGCCCGAAAGATCATTTGGGTTGGCCACCCCTGGTTTACATGATTGTAAACTTGCGTCGTGAAGCTTGTTTTAAGACAGGTGGGTCTTCTTAGGAGTAATTTACTTACGTCTTGACGGAGTATAAACCCGATAAGACGGGGTCACATGTCTGGGTACATGAACACGCAACCTTCCCTGTCTGAGAGAATTTAAAAGGGACTGAGGACAAGGTTATGGAGATGGTTGTCTTCTGAGTTGTAACTCCGTGTAGTCTGGTGGTTTACTAGTATTTAACGTACGTGCTGCCTTTATCATCAGGGCTATGATGCCCCATCATCGTTATTATTTCCGTAAACAGGATTAACCACTCGATCTTTGTAACGGAGATAGATGGTATTTTATTTGCGGTGAGAACTGAGTTATGAAATATTGTTTAGATGAGCTTCAGGCTGGAAAAGGGTTAGTGTTAGATTCTGTATATGTGCATATACAAAGGATGAAGTAGCAGCTACTGCATAGACCGATGTCTTGATATTTTGTATTCTGTATAATACCGTAATCCCTGTGTCTCTTTGCTCCATTTGTTGCTGTCTTTTATCTACTGCCTTCACTCTGTCTGTTGCACACACTTCATTTTCGTCTTATAAAAAGGGTTGTCCAGCGTGATATTCGACAAATAGCGAATTTTGAATTGCCACCTTTTCATATATTTATCCAAGCAATTAGCACAAGGATGGCCGTGCTTGGAGCGTGTGAAAATCTGTTCTTGTCGCAAAATATCTCCGAGCTTCGTTGTCCGTTACACG